>NC_058080.1:13487910-13713541 GCF_014858855.1 Bufo gargarizans
TGCCTCTACCACTATAACCATAATAAGTCATTCATTTCATAAAAAGCCCAATGATAAATACTCCATGAAAATTAAGATTCTGTAGTAGACGTCATGTGACATAGTCCATGAAGTTTAGTTGATATTCCACCCATGAGATTTATAATCTTTATCACATAGCCAGTTATGATATGCTGCCCATGATCTGTATCGAAAATGTCTTCAAGATCGGTACTTCACCAAATTTGATCCATCAGGTACTCCTGTTCATAAACTTTTCTTCATACTTTATGAATTAATATCCATTAGATAGTGTTATTCATGGTCAATGATCTCATTTTGTCCATGAACTTTATCCTCTACATCATATTATCCATGGGTTATATATATCCATTATGTGTTATCCATGGTCCATGATGTTATATTGTCTATCACATTATCCATGGAGTATATCCATTATGTTACATCCAAGCTCCATGCTCATATATTGTCCATGAACTTTGTCCTCATGGGTAATTTTCTTCTATCACGTCAGATATTTATGAACTTTCACATCAGATATTTTCCATGAACTTTACTGAATATGACTTATTATCCACCAACTTTTACCTTTACAGTTACTTTCCATGGACCTCATCTGCCATGTTGTATTATCCACAGAATGTAATACTTAACTTTATACATAATCATAATTGAGCACACCATATAATCCATGAACTGTCCTTTATCATTTTATCCATGTAATGTATCCATCACACCATAGTATCTATAAATGCTACTGAATCGTTTTCAGTTATTCATAGACATTATATTAGATTAGATCCAACAACTCCTGGTAATGTCTCATCCATAAATTCCCGTAGGTTCTCCATAAATATTTCATCATCCATGAGCAACATGTTCGGTATGAACCTAAAGCTGGAGCTCATCATGAATATCAGTTATGACACTGTCTGCTATTCTACAGCTGTAGTCCTCATATCTATGAACAGCAGCCATAATCCTTGGATCTTAGTCTATCATCATTTAGGAGCTGGGCGGATACAGGTGTACGTTTTTCTTCATTACTTGTCTTCTGAAGACCACAGGAGACGTTGTAAGGTATTTTTATGGGGTGTAATCCTGCAAGAAAACAAAGTAATCAGATTAATGACTTGTAACCTGAGAATTATTCAAAATATTTCAATTGTACAAGCGATGACCAACTAGAAATTCTTGACCTGAACTCTTTTAAACGTTGAAGTCAATCCATAGTACCTCACAGTTCATGTGCCTAAGGTTGAACTATTAAAACACTGGATGTTTATTGATATGTTGGTATCGTCAGCCAAACCCAACTGGCTGACCACCTAATGTACGTGAGCATGTCTCAGTGTGGTGTCAAGAGAATGAAGGATCTTGCGTGTTTGATATTGACATGCCCAAACTTTTGTTCTCGAGGGAGGTAAGCAGCTTCCAGAGGTGTATGGCCATGGCTTAGTCCACTCTACCTATTGAGAATGGCAAGCACACATGTGTATGAGGTGGTTGGAAGGAATAGTTGTCATTCGGCCAAAAGCTATCTAAGGTATATGACCACTTAAGAGAAGGAATCTGCATTGCTAGTTGGGGCATGCTAATAGCTAGTCATACCGTATGTTTTTTTTCTACCTCAAGGTAGAAGTACAATTTCCATTATGGGCTACACAAAGCACAAGAGTCCTTCCAGTGGATAGGAAGATCCAGATTTCTTGTGTATTACACTCGTAGCGCAATGATTTTGCTGTGTAACAGGCAAGACCTTCCAAGATCTTCCATTATTGGTGGACTTGTCCAAACCAAACAACAGCTTAAAATATGGGAAAAAATGTATCCTCTAGTTGCCTCTAATCATTAAAAAGTTAAGTAATGGGTGGTATTATAGAGCAATGACCAGGGAAAGATTTTCCATCAAACAGAGGAGGCTTACTCTAGTGGATTGCTCAGCGGAAAGTTGTAGAGTTGTGTGCCCATACTTAGTAATTCTGCACTTGACCATCGCTTTTATTGGTTTTATGTCTATGGATTGTTGACCCCATCACTGTATGATTGGAATGTTACAGAAGAACATTATGTGCCTACAGGCTCTTGAGATATACATCTAGTACTGGCAATGACCATAACATGAATAAAGGGTTAAATGGTACCACAAAACAGGTAAAGTGGGGCATCCACAGTACACAGTGACCCCATCTTACCCTCAAAGCTATCGCTAAGCTGCTCAGGCCTAGCTAATGTTATGAGACATAAAAAGCCCTGTGTGATGATGGAGACAGAAAGTACAGAGACAATTAGGACTCCTTGTTCTAATAGTGTCAAAATGCCGAAGAGGGTGTGAAATGTACATTGAATAAATGATGATCGTGTTCACATCTCCAGCTTTGCATCAGGAGGCTATTGCAAGGTGAAAATGCATCAGATCTGAATAGGATGAAATGATTAGACCCTAAGGACGGCAGTGGCGTTGGCACAGGGTGAACCAAGAGTCAGAACATAACTCCTGTTTTATATGGGTCCCAGCCACCACTACGCCATCTCTATTGAGTTTAGCCAAGTTCCTCCCTGGTTATCTCAAACCCCTATTTTGGTACCGACTAAAACATTTCGAGATGACTCAAGTTTTAGGGAATGCTCTGACTTATGGAATCGAAACAGCTGGAGAGCCACAAGTTGCAGAACAGAAGACAGGACTTTAGCAGATCAGAAATTTGTAACAGTTCCATCGGCCCTCTCCCCATACAGGAAGTTCATCAGGTCATAGTGCACAAGCAGCTACCCCAGGAGGGCATAATTTACAATAATTTTCTCTGTCTACTCTGCATGACCAACCCGGTTGGAATCGCTGTCCGTCAAGCGGATATGTGCCAGCAGTGACCTCATTACAATGCCCCGAGCGCCTGAGCCCGTGTCTGCATGATGTTAATGAGGCATCCAAATATTACAAGCAAATGAGAACATTAGCTCCTAACCCTTTCATGACCAGAGAAGGAAAACGGAAGAAGGTAAAGATCCAGCTTCAAGGATGAGAATAATTTGTTTTATCTGAGATACATAGAGGTTGTGAGAAATAAACTAGGACCACGACAAGTGGACTTTCTTCTAAGAAGTCTGTATTTTATAATAATTTCTCCACGACTTATGACTTCCTCATCATAATGGACTGGTGTTTATACACAGCAGCTAATCTGAGGTGGTCGAACAATGATCAGACAGGTGGTGTGACTACCTCAGGATTCCTGTAGGCACTGAATTTCTACCAGGAGTGGCAGTTCCAGAGTAGTGAGTCAGAGTTAGGAGGAGAGGGGACAGACAGGTCCTGTTCTGGTGGTGGGGGCATGAGGAAGCAGCTCGCAGAGCACCAACTCCCATGAACTATATCTTTTTCCCCTGTGAGGGAAGTTCAGGAACCAGATACCTTTCTACTACAAGAATAACAGCTTAAAACAGACTCTAGTAAAGCATTGAGGCTCCAGACAGCAGAGATCAGCAATACACTGCTTTGCAGACACTGCTGCAAGGTGAGGGACAACAGCTAAGACACCATGACCTACCCAACAACTACTAGGCTAGTATCACCTAAGTGCAGAATTATAGCCATCCAACCAGCCACCATACCTCCTCATCTGTTGCCAGAGCCTGCACTTTGTATTTATTTCTACTGGATGTGTCCCAAGTTACATTTTGCACTAAGTAAAGAGAGATTGTTATACAGTACATTTACTTCTGGTCTGATTATTCAATATACCTCTTCACTGCACCGCCCCAGGAAGTGATGGCCTGAGGGAGTACACCGTGACACAACACTTCATCAGGGCCACTACCACTCCTATCCTCTACACTAGACCTTCAGGGCCACGCTGCATGTGTATTAAGAGGGTCTGGTCTGAGGTCTGTAATAAGGTCAGTCTGGTCTAAAGTCTGTATAAAGATGGGTTTGATATGAGGACAGTAATAAGGGGGTCTAGTCTGAGATCTATATTAAGAGGATCTGGTCAGAGGTCTGTATTAAGGGGTCTGGTCTGAGGTCTGTAATAAAGCGGTCTGGTCAAAGGATTGTGGTAAGGTGATCTGGTCTGAGGTCTTTAGTAAAAAGGTGTGGTCTGAGGTCTGTATAAAGGTAAGTTTGGTTTGAGGTCTGTAGTAAGGTTGGTCTGGTCTAAGGCCTGTATCAAGGTGGTCTAGTCTGAGGTCTGCATAAAGGTGGGTTTGGTCTGAGGTCTATTTTGACAGAGGTCTGGTGTGTGGTCTGTTTTGGGGGCTTTGGTCTGAGGTCTATGAGAAGGCGGTCTGGTCAGAGGTCCCTATTAAGGTGGGTATGGTCCGATGTCTATATGAAGGGAACCCAGGATGAGAATTATTTTAGGGAGTTCTGGACTAAGGTCTGTATTAAGGTAGTTAGGTCTGAGGGCTGCATTTTAGATGGGTCTTGTCAGGATTTTGTAACAAGGGGGTCTGGTTCAGGATCTTGATTTCTTTGAGGGGTTGATTTTAGTAAGAGGGGTCTGGTCTCCAGTAGAGATAAGCATATTTTTTAAAATTTGGTTCGATCCGAATATATTTGTGGCATATTTAGTTAAAAAACTGCTATTTCCTGGCTGCAGAGAGCCTTTATAGTGGTGTAGAACACTGTGCCTTGCAGTAACACACATAGGGAGTCTGCTTTGGTAGTGAAATAATACTGTAAATCAGTATGACATGCAGATCACAGGCATCGCTCTTAGAATCACTGCACACTTCACTTATTTGGGCAGTCACGGGGCCAAAACCGACCAAATAACTCAAGTGTGAACTCAGCCTTACAGGTCGATGTTAGCGCCAAGAAGAAGCACACTCCTTTTACACCGTCATCAGCTGATTCCACATAGATGTCTATGGAACCTGTTCTATTAAACGCTTATATAAGTAGAGCCCCCCGACAGAGTGGAGAGGGTGTCAGCAGTAAGTTTGTGTTGACGTCACTGATTAATCTGCCCTTCTTCTGTGTTTTGTACCCACTTCTGCTTTTGGCTACCAAATCATAAGCCCATTCTGATGGGACCATACAGGCCTTACAGCTGCTACACAGACAGGTTCCGTTGTGCGTCTCATTTTTTCTTCCTTCTGACAGGAGAAGAGTCAAATAAATGATGAAGTCAGCCAAGCCAAAAAGGATAAATAGTGGCCCAGTTATGAAGTGGGGAGGGTGGGAACAGCATGAGAAGTCCACAGAGTGTCCCTATTACATCATAGTGGTGAGGTGGAAGCAACATCAGGAGGCCACAGAGTGGCACAATGACAGCGTCTGGAGGTTGCGGCAGCATCAGGAGACCACAAAGTGGCAAGGTGACATAATGTGGAGGTGGCAGCAGCATCAGGAGGCCACAGAGTGGCAAGGTGACATATTGTGGAGGTAGCAGCAGCATCTCCGCTTGGATCATCAAGAAATCTTTGATGGCCTTTCTCTGTTTGTATAGTCGGTCCAACATATGGAGGGTGGAATTCCAACGGGTGGAAACGTCGCATATCAGCCTATGTTGGGGGCTGTCGTACTGCTGCTGCAACTCAAGGAGGGTGTGCTTTTTGGTGTACAAGTGGCTGAAGTGCATGCAAAGTTTCCTGGCCATTTTTAGGATGTCTTGCAGTTGGGTGGAAGATTTCAGGAACCACTTGACAACCAGATTGAACATGTGTGCCATGCAGGGCCTTTGTCGGTCACCATGGTTCTGATTTTGAGTTGTCGCGGAGAAAGCCAGGATTCAATTTCTTGCTGAAGGACATGGAGCAGTTCCTCTCCTGCCTGACTCTGTTCGCCCAGGCAAACCAGGTGCAGAACAGCGTGAGAGTGATGAGTGATTCACATGGCTTGCATACACTACACGCCTCCAACATAATTATTAGATCTCTACATGAAAATAATTTATTTGCGGTAAATCGCAAGAGGGGCATAGTTGGAGACATTGACTTCACAAGAGATACAGAGCAGCCACCTCTATTTGTTTCCCACTGTTTACTGCTCCTGAATTAAAATTGGAGCAACCAGCTTCAGCTTCCTCTGATGTTTTTGCCTATGGAGTCCTTTTGTTATGGCTTTGCACAGGTAAGAATGTTACGCACAATTCTGATGGAACTCATGCTCTTAAGAAACTGGACTTGGACTCCAAAGCAGTGGTTCTCCTGTCATGTCTTGGCTGCTGTGGAGATAGAATGCAGACGGAGCAGATTAAAACACATGAATATTTTCAACTCACTGAAGCTGTTGGATTTAATTGTAAATAGATGGTAAAGGCAAAATCTGCTGGTGTGTTGTCATCAGCATCTTCAATATGTTTACTACAGGACCCAGGATCACATAATTCGGTCCATTTCCCCCCAAAAAAGGCTGTCACATAAAAAATTTCACCTCTACGTAATTCGGTCCATACCGCAAAAAGGGCTCTACCACATATAACTGCACCGCTGAATGGTAAATAGGCCTTTATTTAGGCCAAGAGTTCGTTCCTTATGTCCTCACACACGCAGCAGCCATTTTAGGAAACAATGCGATTCGTTACCACGAATTGAGAGGAAATTCGGCTTCGGTGCAAATCGATTCAGATCGAATTCCACTTCGTCAGCTTCGATTCGCTCATGTATAGTCTCATGTTTTACCTTAATGTCATTTTTGAAAACTTGTCAAGTACCATTACTCACTCTTTTACACATGCTAAAACCAAGAGTTTAAAGGAATTGTCCAGTTTCAGAGCTGAACCCAGACATATCTCCATATTCACCCAGGCAGCCCCCCTGACTTCAACATCGGAGAAGTTCATGCTCCGATGCTCTCCTTTGCCCTGTGCTAAATCACGCAGGGCAAAGGCATTTTCAGGAGTTCCGGTGACGAACCACGCTCTCCATGGGGCTGCCAGGAAGCCCGGTGACGTCACCGGCACTGATGGGCGAGCTTTCGCGCTGCCCTAGCCAGTAAAACGGCTAGGGCAGCGCTAGATCACGCCCATCAGAGCTGGTGACGTCACTGAACACACTGCCGGTAAGCTTCCGCCCGGCAGTGTGTTATTGTAAACAAAAGAGCCCTTGCCCTGTGCGATCTAGCGCAGGGCAAGGGAGCGCATCTGAGCATGAGATGCTCAGATGCTAACATCAGGGGGCTGCCTGGGTGAAAATATGGGTGAACCCGGACAAACCCTTAAAGCCTCAATTAACATTCCACACTCCTACATTTCCCCAAAAATCAGATCACAGGCTATTTTTTGCCCAAGGGTCTATTGAGCTGTTTAAGGAAGGGGTCTCTCAGGCCCCTGAGCAGTAGTATACCTTGCATCTATGGTGGGTGCACACAGAGGTGTACATACAGCAGAAGTGGCTTCATTCTAAAAATCTGCTCTTGGTGCTGCTTCACGCCACCACACTCCACCACGTTAGGACAGGAGAACCCAGAGCTTTTTGCCCACCACCCCTTTGCTACCCATAGTTACAGAGAAAGGTGACTTGACCTTCTGGCTGTTCCCTCTTAACTTTATATCTAATCTAATATTGTAAATGTGCTCGGAGCTGCAGATGATCCGCATTAGGAACATGAACCACTGTAATAGACCTCATGGTGGGATCCGTTAGAGGAATCAGCAGATTTTCTGGGTCAGATGCTCTTTTGGAAACTGTTCCCAGCATTGCCTGGAGCTGGTGGTGCCGACACCATTAATCCTCATCCACCTCTGGGCCACCCCTGTTGACAAAACACAAAAAGGCAACGTCTTCCAGGAGGATGAAGATGTGACCTGAGGTCTTTCTGTAGACAACACTTTTGAGCAGGTCAACATATGTAGAAAGTGTTCCATCATGTACGGTCACTCCAATCACATCCAAAGCTGCATTAAAAATCCTGCTGGTTTTCTGTTAGTTCCCGGGTTGCAGGGCTTCACATCTTGCTGTATTGTGGGACTTGTAGTGCTTGGCTGCAAGAGTAGATACAAATGGCAGCGACCAGGATTGTGACTGCAGCTCTTGCTAGGACAGGAGTATAGAATTATAAAATGTATATCATGCATTGGAACAGTGTCATAGCTATAAGGGGTGTGATGGAGGGGGTTGGGGGGATGTGATAAACATGGTGGCCACTGTATCTAACCATCAACACAGATGGGGACCAGTACCTTACAGTAAACATTTCAATATTTCCTCATTTCTCCTTGATTCATTTTCCATTAATGAAGTCATGGCAGCAGATAATCTCCAGGGCTGTAGCATCAAGTATAACAACAATATTGTAAAGTCATGTTCACCCTCTACTGGCCACGGTTGGTACTACATGTAAGGTCTACTAGTCACAGTCCATGACAGCTCCAGGAGCCACTTCTGATCGTTATGAGACCTCAGCACACGTTTTGTCAAGTGGCTTTTGTGGGTGCACATCTCCTGACAGGCTCCTTCCACCCGTGGAGTAAATCAGTAGCTTATATTAGTGGTTTGGAGACAGCACACCAGAGTCAGCAAGTAGCTTTGTATTCAATCTTTATTTTACCAGTGGTATAATCTCATGACATTTATTGCTTATGGCAACGTTTCGGGCCCAGTTCAGTGCCCTTTGTCAAGCTGAGTGGCCGGTCACGGTGCTTCCAGAAGCCACAATGTCTCAGATCAGAACTTGCTAAACAAAGTCCAAAACTGAAAGTTATGACCTGTGATAATCATAAATCTGCTATAATACTAAACCTTATTCAAGAGAACGGACAGAAAAAAAAATCAACAACTTAATGAGGACAATTAATTAAAGGTCAATTCCATCAATAACCAAATCAGAACTGTACTTGTGAAATGGGCCACGTCCATGGCATATGACCTGCAGTATGAAGATATTGTACTCGGACATAATAATACTCTCAGATGGGACCCTGATCTTCTAGAGCTGACCTCATATAGTGACTATCATTTTGGGTCCTTAATAACACAGGTGAAAGATATTAGGTCTTCATGGATCGGGAGGTTAGAGGAGAAGCTGCCAAGCAAAGCTATGATGTCACTCAGTACTCTGCAGCTATTGGCTGAAGCGTCTCTTACACACTTCCTGCTCTGCAGCTATTGGCTGAAGCTTCACCTCACATACTTCCTGCTCTGAAGTTATTAGCTCAAATGTCACCTCACACACTTCCTGTTCTACACCTATTGGCTGAAGCTTCACCTCACAGACTTCCTGCTCTGCAACTATTGGCTGAAGTGTATCCTCACACACTTCCTGCTCTGCAGCTACTGGCTGAAGCTTCACCTCACACATGTCCTACTCCGCAGCTATTGTCTGAAGCATCACCTCACACACTTCCTGCTCTGCAGCTACTGGCCGAAGCTTCACCTTAAATACTTCCTGCTCTGCAGCTATTGGCTGAAGCATAACCTCACAAACTTCCTGCTCTGCAGCTATTGGCTGAAGCGTCTCCTCACAAATTTCCTGCTCTGCAGCTATTAGCTCAAAATATCACCTCATTCAATTCCTGCTCTGCAGCTATTGGCTAAAGCATCACCTCACCCACTTCCTGCTCCACAGCTATTGGCTGAAGCTTCACCTCAAACACTTCCTGCTCTACAGCTATTGGCTGAAGTGTCTCCTCACACACTTTTTTCTCTGTAGTTATTGGCTGATGTCTCACCTCACACACTTCCTGCTCTGCAGCTATTGGCTGAAGTGTCTCCTCACACACTTCCTGCTCTGCAGCTATTGGCTGAAGCTTCACCTCACACACTTCCTGCTCTGCAGCTATTGGCTGAAGCTTCACCTCACACACTTCATGCTCTGCAGCTATTGGCTGAAGCATCTCCTCACACACTTCCGGCTCTGCAGCTATTGGCTGAAGCGTTACCTCACACACTTCATGATCTGCAGCTATTGGCTGAAGCATCACCTCACACACTTCCAGCTCTGCATCTATTGGCTGAAGCATCTCCTCATACACTTCCAGCTCTGCAGCTATTGGCTGAAGCATCACCTGACACACATCCATCTCTGCAGCTATTGGCTGAAGCATCTCCTCACACACATCCAGCTCTGCAGCTATTGGCTGAAGCGTTACCTCACACACTTCATGCTCTGCAGCTATTGGCTGAAGCATCTCCTCACACACTTCCTGCTGTGCAGCTATTGGCTGAACCTTCACCTCACACACTTCATGCTCTGCAGCTATTGGCTGAAGCATTACCTCACACACTTCATGCTCTGCAGCTATTGGCTGAAGCATCTCCTCACACACTTCCTGCTGTGCAGCTATTGGCTGAAGCATCTCCTCACACACTTCCTGTGTGCAGCTATTGGCTGAGCCTTCACCTCACACACTTCCTGCTTTCCAGCTATTGGCTGAAGCATCTCCTCACACACTTCCAGCTCTGTGGCTATTGGCTGAAGCGTCTACTTACACACTTCATGCTCTGCAGCTATTGGCTGAAACATCTCCTCACACACTTCCAGCTCTGCTGCTATTGGCTGAAGCGTCTACTTACACACTTCATGCTCTGCAGCTATTGGCTGAAGCATTACCTCACACACTTCATGCTCTGCAGCTATTGGCTGAAGCATCTCCTCACAAACTACCAGCTCTGCAGCTATTGGCTGAAGCATTACCTCACACACTCCATGCTCTGCAGCTATTGGCTGAAGCGTTACCTCACACACTTCATGCTCTGCAGCTATGGGCTGAAGCATCTCCTCACACACTTCCTGCTGTGCAGCTATTGGCTGAAGCATCTCCTCACACACTTCCTGCTGTGCAGCTATTGGCTGAACCTTCACCTCACACACTTCCTGCTTTGCAGCTATTGGCTGAAGCATCTCCTCCAGCTCTGCGGCTATTGGCTGAAGCGTCTACTTACACACTTCATGCTCTGCAGCTATTGGCTGAAGCATCTCCTCACACACTTCCTGCTGTGCAGCTATTGGCTGAAGCATCTCCTCACACACTTCATGCTCTGCAGCTATTGGCTGAAGCGTTACCTCACACACTTCATGCTCTGCAGCTATGGGCTGAAGCTTCACCTCACACACTTCCAGCTCTGCAGCTATTGGCTGAAGCATCTCCTCACACACTTCATGCTCTGCAGCTATTGGCTGAAGCGTTACCTCACACACTTCATGCTCTTCAGCTATTGGCTGAAGCATTACCTCACACACTTCACGCTCTGCAGCTATTGGCTGAAGCATCTCCTCACACACTGGTCCGGGGTTTGTTACTGGGGGAGTTTGTAAAGGGGTGAGGAGGAGGGTCTGGTCTGGGCCTATATACAGGATGGGTCTGGATAAAGGGTTGGACAGGAGTCTGTAAACAGGTCTGAGCAGGGGTCTTTATTTTTATTGAGGGGTCTGATGTATAGTCTGTATTTATTTTAGCTCAAGCGCGTTTCACAGTCTCTTCAAAATGCAACCAGAACGAGCCACGTGGCACAGTCATCTCTGCTATATCTGTACTGCTCAGTACCAGCTGGAAGGTCATTAGATATAAAGCTGCCCTGTGACTTGAGCTCAGGGGTGGGTGACGGCATATAGAGGCTGATATTATATGGGGGAGGGGGTTCAGACTGGAATAGCTGGGAATTCTTTTTTTTTTTTTTTTTGAGGTTGCAGGTGCAGTCGCTGGGCACATACGGGGTTAACTAGTGGCAGCAATGTTTTTTTTATGAGCTACCCTAAAAGGAATCGGTGCCCAGGGAGGCAAGCTGTGTCTGTGTAAGTGCGCTGATGTCTCAGCCACAGTACACATCCTCGTTGGCAATGCAATGCTCTGAAGCGACGCACTGCTAATGCATAGTGACTCAAAGTCACAGGCTGACCCGGCTCTGCTCAGTGACCGTGAGCTGAACCCCTGCTCCCCCAGCTCGCGCCTGCGCATCCTCTCCCCGCCGCAGCAGCCTCCATCAGCTCTGTGGGCAGCGCTCACCTGCAGCAGCGCTCAGGGCGCTTTGTAAAAGGGGGAGCGATGAGATGTGCATGGAGAGGAGTACCTGCCATCCTCATACCCCTCCTCCTGGATAGCACTGCTAGCCTGGACGGGGTCAGAAAGGTCCGATGTAAGACCAACTACAGATGTAGCAGAGCTAAATGTGTCATGTAACCCTCTCTAGGCAGCATCAGTTCTGCGTAAAAAGTGGTGCAGTCCTGTAGGTAGAAGGAGGACAGGCTAATGTATTTAAAGGGGTTCTCCAATTTATTTATATTGATCACCTATCCTCAGGAGAGGTAATCAATATCAGATCGGCGTGGTCCGATCAGCTGTTTGAAGAGAAAGAAGGGTTCATACGAGCACTGCCTTCTCTTGACAGTCGCAACCGCAGCATAGAAGTGAATGGGACGGTGTATGTAATTACACTGCTCACTGCCGCGGTTGTGACAGTGAAGAGAAGGCAGTGCTGGTACAAGAGCTTAAAATTGCGCGGCACGCATCACAGCCATTTTTTTTCATACTAGGCCACGCCTCTGACTCCGCCCAAAGCGTAATTAATGACTCCATCATAACTGCAGCAGCTGGGGATCAGTTGGGTGAGTATAAGGCCTAGTTCACACAAACGCTTTTTTTGCGAGTGTACGGGCCGTTTTTTTGTGTTCCGTATATGGTCCGTATACGGAACCATTCATTTCAATGGTTCCGCCAAAAAAAAAAAAAGGAATGTACTCCGTATGCATTCCGTTCCGTTGAAAGATAGAACAGTGTCCTATATTTGTCCGCAAATCACGTTCCGTGGCTCCATTCAAGTCAATGGCTCCGCAAAATAAACGCAACACAAACGGAAATGCATCCGTATGTCTTCCGTATCCGTTCCGTTTTTTCTGAACCATCTATTGAAAATGTTATGCCCATCCCAATTTTTTCTATGTAATTACTGTATACTGTACATGGCCATACGGAAAAACGGAAAGGAAACGGAAACACAACGGAACTCAAAAACGGAACAACGGATCAGTGAAAAACGGACCACAAAAAACTATAAAAGCCAATACGTTCGTGTGAACTAGGCCTAAGTCCCTCTATGTTTCTTACAGAGTGTGGAGCCCCTGGGACAATTTTTTTCTTGTGCTTCAGTATCCTTTTAATTGGATTATTGATATTTAATATACCGGTAGAACCCATACAGATAGTTTAGTAAATGTATTAATGCACATTTAAGCATTAATTCCCCAGGTCAAAAAGAGGGATATTTAAGGATCAAAAAGGGACAGAGGAACTTGGGACAAAAATAGGGACTGTCCCTCCAAAAGAGGGACACTTGGGAGGTATGTAGATAGATAGATAGATAATAGATAGATATATAGATACTTCTATGCCGGCATAACCACTAGGTGGCAGCTGTATTTCAAAGTCCTCCTCTAGTTCCCTTAACAATAGATGAGCGATTGTTTATCTGAAGGACCAGAGGACTCGTTCCCCATCTTTCCAGTATGGTGATTGTGTTGCTGTGATCTCCCTCCGCCCAGAAAAGCACCATATGTATCTCAGACACAGGGGCCCAGTCTCCTGGAAGTAGGGCAGATCATTAGATACTCCTGCTCAGTCATGTGGGTAATGAGATACAAGACATGGAGAGGATTTAATGTTATGGGTCAGGGATTTGCTCAGGGAGGATCAGGCTCTCCAATCTCTGCATGGCAGCAGGAAAGCGCCAAGACCTAATTCTTCTTTTTTCCTTTAGATTTTCCAAGACTTTAGACTTAAGTCTTAATTGTGCTGTTATGTATAATTATTTTCAGTAAAATGATTCTGTGGACGGAAAGTTGACCTGCTCTCCAGTAACATTCTCCTATTGTTGGTGGAGGTGTTACATGACGACAAGTCATGTCCAATCAACATCTGTAGATGGCATACAACCTCAAAGATTAGAAGCAAATGGAGCTCTGGGCTAGTGGAAGCCAAGGACATGCATATCACTACCGCTCCATCGGGGCCAATGGAGAGGGAAGGCACCATTAAATTGTCCAATGTTCCCATCACTTTCCCACTAAGACTCAAGGAAGAAGCCACTGTGAGCTCAACCACTGATGTGCCAGAATGTGTCCGCCCTGTCTCTAGCAGGCACCAATTAGACACACAATCCAGCCATATTAGGATCTTGCAGAAATAATGCCGGAGTATATTTACGTAGTTAGGCAGATTGAATTACTAGGTATAAAGTCGGGTTTTACCAGTAGGGAGAGCATGGGACAGTTAATGTACTGGGAATGGGTGTCTTACTGGGCAGATGCTGGAGCTATTTATGTCTGCAGAAAGATCCTACATAAAGATCATTTGAAAGCACAGTACTTTTTTTCTTCTGTGCATGAACAAGTATATTTTCCCAAGTGTTTTATAGGCGTATTCCCAGCACCACCAGCAGCATATATTTCACTGCATATTCTAAGCAATTGGGCCTATTTCTTATCAAAAATTAATTGTCCTTCCTTCCAATATTTCTCAAAAAAAGAACCCGTGGAATTGTTGCTGTGCGGCAAGGTGCCTGTCACCCTGGAGCAGTTATGGCTAGAGACAACACTTGTCTTCCAGGAACTGCTGCATGGCAGCAGCAATGAAGTACCATAGCAGTGGTCCTGATAACACCTCCATGTTTGTGCCAGTTTGGTCTCCTAGGCTCTTGGCTACATATTCCTTCCACATCCATCTCAATTGGCTTCTTCCTCCTGTCCCCAACAGATACAGGACAGAGCATTGCTTCCTCTCCTGCTCCCTCCTTTCATATGTGTAAACTGAAGCGTTGCCATGCGATCTTCGAACTGACGAGCCTTGGCGAAAGAAGCTACATAGCAGATCTGTCGCTACTTTGAATCAAGCAAATAATGTCCTGCTGGATGTCTCCCCTACATCTACAACTTGCAAGGAGGTCAGCAACAATGGCGGGAACATCATGGCTGCCTTGCATTCGAGGGAAAAAACACATGCTGATGCATGACACCACCAAAGCAAGGGGCATGTGCTATTTTGAGCTCAGGCAGTGGCGGATCATCAGGGAGACAATTTGCACACTCAGACCCTTATAAGTGACCACCAGATTTGTGAGGAGTGAAAACAACAGCATCAATGATGTCATCCCTCTTATATTTGTATTAGTGCAAACGCTCACACTGATGTAGCAAGGGATGGTGGAAGAAGAACAGTTTCCACATCTTGCTGGCCACCCTGTAGCTGTTGGGGATGAAGTCTCATGGAAGAGGAAGCGGAAGATGAGGAACTACCACTGAGATAGGAGGAGCAGGAGGGAGGAGATGGAATTGGGGGTGCAGGAAGGCTAGGCTGATAATGATGTTGACGACGACAAAGGCCATGATGGCCACTCATAGCCAGTAAAGAACTAGGTCTTCAGGCATACCGATGAGCATGGCAAGCTGTATGCTTGCTTGCTTACATACTGAGAGGCATATAGTTAGCATCAAGCAAATTGATCACTAATGGATAGTCATGCTTTTAGACCCTCACTATCATGTTTTTCTGTTGCTGAAATGGAGGCAACATTTTTGTATTACTGGGAAACACTGAGTACACAGCCTGACGCTGCTTTAGGCAAGCAGATGGATGTAGCTCATGTTCCTGAGCAAGAGGCCCCTCTCCGCCCCCTCCTGAGTTATAGACCTCCCGCTTTCTGTGCTACCACAAGTTGCAGAAGCTGCAAACAGCACCAGCCATTCGCCATGCCAGTCTGACCCAAATCAGTAAATAGATACATGGTTCAGTCATACCTGGACTGTGCCCTTTCTACGGCGCATATCCCGTTCCATGGATTTCTGGGCAGGTAGATTAGAACAATGGCAGACACTGGCGCTGTTTGCTCTTGATCGGCCTCCAGTGTCATCTCACAGAGGGTATGCAGCTCGGCATGTGGTGGTGTCACACCCAAACGGACCAGATTGTCCTTTGCAAGTGTTGAAAACATTACATTTGTGAAAATGAACGAGGCATGTATCAATGAGGAGTTTCACACAACTCTGGCTCAGGAATTTGAATAAATCTGCCATTCATGCCATAGCCGCTGTCTGCCTGCCATCATGTTCTATACTCCACTACCATTATCCCTACACAACAGCATGTCTACTGGCTTGCTGCTACTACTATTACTACTCCTACACAATTACACATCTACTGCCTTGTTTCTAAGGTTCCATAATGTGCTGCTACTGATGCAGTTACTATTGCTGCTACTATTAACCCCACACAACCTCACATCTTCTGCTTTATTTGTGAGATTCCACTTCCACACTGTACTGCTGCTGCTCCCCAAAAAAGGAACATTTTTTGACTCTTGTTCATAACAAGACACTGTTTCCTTTGATACTAGTGTGTGCACATATAAACACAGGAAGATATCTGTCCATCTAAAGACATAACTTTTGGACTGCTTGTTCAGAACTTAGCACTGTTTCTTCTAACGCTGCCATTTGTGTGTATAAATATGGGCACCTACCCGCCGTGAAGGCATCATCATGGAGCACTTTTGATTGGGGCAGAATTGATTCGAATCCAAGTCGAAGGGATGAGAAAGGAGGTAAGAAATAAGTAATACTTATCAATAGAAGAAAACCCCAATTTTTTTTATCATAGGAAACATTCTACTCAAAGTATACCTACAGAAGGTCAGAGACTCTTTCCTCAAAGTTTTTCAATTTTCAACAAGCATTGTATGACCAATACAGTGTCAATTTTACATGGGTGATTGCTATGGCCACTATAGGTATTAATGGGGTTTTCTGAGATTTTTATACTGATGACCTATCCTCTGGGTTGGTCATCTGTATCTGATCTGTGGGGTTTGACACCAGAGACCCTTGCTGATCAGCTGTTTGAGAAGGCAGTGGCACTCCTGTGAACGTCCCAGCCTTCTCTCTACTTTTCCTAGGCCGAGTAATGATGCGTTCATGTGTCACATGGCCTAGGAGCAGCTCAGCCTCATTCAAGTGAGTGCAATACCAAGTACAGGCTCTATACAATGTGTGGCGCTATTCTTTGAGAAGCGTAAGCTGCTAGAAGGCAGAAGTGCTCATAGAAGCGTCAATGCCTTCTCAAACAGCTGATTGGCAGTGTTCCTGGGTGTCAGACCCCACAGATAAGATACGGATAACCTAATCAGGGGATAAGTCATCAAAAAATCCTGGAAAACCCTTTTAAAAGGAGTATCCCTTGATTAATGTAAAAAGCAATAAGAAAAATATAAACAGCAAGTGGCACTATACATATACATTTTATTGAATCACTCACTAGTTATACAAAATTTAAATTACATGCAATTACACAAGCATTTAGATCTAGGGGATGTTTTGAAAACTGTAGAATATTTTTGCAGGGGACAATTTCTTCCCTTTTAAATAGGAAGATGCAGAAAACGGTCTCCTATGTACAAGAATTTATCTACTATAATACTACCTCCTATATTTAAGAATATAACTACTATAATACTGCCTTCTATGTACAGGAATATAACTACTATAATACTGCCTCCTATGTACAGGAATATAACTACTATAATACTGCTCCTATGTACAAGAATATAACTACTATAATACTGCTCCTATGTACAGGAATATAACTACTATAATACTGCTCCTATGTACAAGAATATAACTACTATAATACTGCTCCAATGTACAGGAATATAACTACTATAATACTGCTCCTATGTACACGACTATAACTACTATAATACTACTTCTATATACAAGAATATAACTACTATAATACTACTCCTATGTACAAGAATATAACTACTATAATACTGCATCCTATGTACAAGAATATAACTACTATAATACTGCCCATGTACAAGAATATAACTACTATAATACTGCTCCTATGTACAAGATATAACTACTATAATACTGCTCCTATGTACAAGAATATAACTACTATAATACTGCTCCTATGTACAAGAATATAACTACTATAATACTGCTCCTATGTACAAGAATATAACTACTATAATACTGCTCCTATGTACAAGAATATAACTACTATAATACTGCTCCTATGTACAAAAATAACTACTATAATACTGCTCCTATGTACAAGAATATACTACTATAATACTTCTATGTACAATATAACTACTATAATACTGCTCCTATGTACAAGATATAACTACTATAATACTGCTCCTATGTACAAGAATATAACTACTATAATACTGCTCCTATGTACAAGAATTAACTACTATAATACTGCTCCTATGTACAAGAATTAACTACTATAATACTGCTCCTATGTACAAGAATATAACTGCTATAATACTTGCCTCCTATGTACAAAAATTTAACTACTATAAGTACTTCTCAAATGTGACAATATATAAACTACTATAATACTGCTCCTATGTACAAGAAGTATAACTACCATAATACTGCTCCTAGGTACAAGAATACAACTACTATAGTTACTGCTCCTATATACAAGATATACGAGTATATGCTGCCTTCTATCTACAATAATATAACTACTATAAATTCTGCTCCTATATACAATAATATAACTACTATAATACTGCTCCTATGGGTACAAGAATATAACTACTGATAATACTGCCCTCCTATGTACAAGAATATAACTACTATAATACGGCTCCCGATGTTCAAAAATATAACTACTATAATACTGCTCCTATGTACAAGAATATAACTATTATAATACTTCACCTATGTGCAAGAATATAACTACTATAATACTGCTCCTATGTACAAGAATATAACAAGAATAATGTTGCCTTCTATTTACAATAACATAACTACTATAATACTGTTCCTATATACAAGAATATAACTGCTATAATACTGCCCCCCTAGGTACAAGAATATAACTACTATAATACTGCTCCATAGTAAAAAATATAACTACTATAATACTGCTTCCTATGTACAGGATGATAAGCTACTATAATACTGCCTCTATGTACAAAAATATAAACTACTATAATACTGCCCACTATGTACAAGAATATTAACTACTATAATACTGCCTCCTATGTACAAGAATATAACTACTATAATACTGCTCCTATGTACAATATATACTACTATAATACTGCTCCTATGTACAAGAATATAATACTATAATACTGCCTCCTATGTACAAGAATATACTACTATAATACTGCTCCTATGTACAAGAATATAACTACTATAATACTGCTCCCTATGTTCAAGAATATAACTACTATATTACTGCTCCTATGTGCAAGAATATAACTACTATAATACTGCCCCTATGTACAAGAATATAACTACTATAATACTGCTCCTATGTACAAGAATATAAATACTATAATACTGCCTCCTATGTACAAGAATATATTACTATATTACTGCTCCTATGTACAAGAATATAACTACTATATTACTGCTCCTATGTACAAGAATATAACTACTATAATACTGCTCCTATGTACAATAATATAACTACTATAGTACTGCTCCTATGTACAAGAATACAACTACTATAATACTGCATCCTATGTACAAGAATAATAATTACTATATTACTGCTCCTATGTTCAAGAATATAACTACTATAATACTGCTCCTATGTACAAGAATATAACTACTATAATTGCTCCTATGTACAAGAATAAACTACTATAATACTGCTCCTATGTACAAGAATATACTACTATAATACTGCTCCTATGTACAAGAATATAACTACTATAATACTGCTCCTATGTACAAGAATATAACTACTATAATACTGCTCCTATGTACAAGTATAACTACTATAATACTGCTCCTATGTACAAGAATATAACTACTATACTGCTCCTATGTACAAGATATAACTACTATAATACTGCTCCTATGTACAAGAATATAACTACTAATACTGCTCCTATGTACAAGAATAATCTATAATACTTCCTATGTACAAATATAACTACTATAATACTGCTCCTATGTACAAGAATATAACTACTATAATACTGCTCCTATGTACAAGAATATAACTACTATAATACTGCTCCTATGTACAAGAATATAACTACTATAATACTGCTCCTATGTACAAGAATATAACTACTATAATGCTGCCTCTATGTACAATAAATAACTACTATAATACTGTCCTATGTACAAGAATATAACTACTATAATACTGCCCATGTACAAGATATAACTACTATAATACTGCTCCTATGTACAATAATAACTACTATAATACTGCTCCTATGTACAGAATATAACTACTATAATACTGCCTCCTATGTACAATATAACTACTATAATACTCCTATGTACAAGAATTAACTACTATAATACTGCTCCTATGTACAAGAATATAACTACTATAATACTGCCTCCTATGTACAAGAATATAACTACTATAATACTGCTCCTATGTACAAGAATATAACTACTATAATACTGCTCCTATGTACAAGAATATAACTACTATAACTACTCTCTATACAAGAATATAACTACTATAATACTGCTCCTATGTACAAGAATATAACTACTATAATACTGCTCTCCATGTACAAGAATATAACTACTATAATACTGCTCCTATGTACAAAATATAAACTACTATAATACTGCCTCCTATGTGCAGATTTAACTACTATACTACATCCTATTACCAAGACTCATACTACTATAATATTGCCTCCTATGTACAGAATATAACTACTATACTACTGCTCTATGTACAAGAATATAACTACTATAATACATGCTCCTATGTACACGAATATAACTCTTAATACTACTTCTACATACACGAATATCACTACTATTAATACTGCTCCCTATGTACAAGACTATACCTACAATAATACTGCTCCCATGTTCAAGAATATACTACTATAATTAATGTCCTATGTACAACAATACTACTACTATACTACTGCTCCTCTGTACAAGAATATAACTACTATAATACTGCTCCTATGTACCAAGCATATAACTACTCTAATTTTCCTCCTATGTCCAAGAATAAACCTATCTATAATCACTGCCCTCCTATGTTACAAGAATATAACTACTATAATATGCTCTATGTACAGGAATATAAGCTACTATAATACTGACTCTATGTACAAGAATATAACTCCTATAATACTGCTCCTATGTACAAGGCATATAACTACTATAATACTGTCCTATGTACAAGAATATAACTACTATAATACTGCTCCTATGTACAGAATATAACTACTATAATACTGCTCCATGTACAAGAATAGAACTACTATAATACTGCCTCCTATGTACAAGAAATATAACTACTATATACTGCTCCTATGTACAAGAATATAACTACTATAATACTGCCTCCTATGTACAAGAATATAACACTATAATACTGCCTCCTATGTACAAGAATAAACTACTATAATACTGCTCCTATGTACAAGAATATAACTACTATAATACTGCTCCTATGTACAAGAATATAACTACTATAATACTGCTCTCCTATGTACAAGAATATAACTACTATAATACTGCTCCCTATGTACAAGAATATAACTACTATAATACTGCTCCTATGTACAAATATATAACTACTATAATACTGCTCCTATGTACAAGAATATAACTACTATAATACTGCTCCTATGTACAAGAATATAACTACTATAATACTGCTCCTATGTACAAGAAATAACTACTATAATACTGCTCCTATGTAAAGAATATAACTACTATAATACTGCTCCTATGTTACAAGAATATAACTACTATATACTGCTCCCTAGTTACAAGAATATAACTACTATAATACTGCTCCTATGTACAAGAATATACTACTATAATACTGCTCCTATGTACAAGATATAACTACTATAATACTGCTCCTATGTACAAGATATAACTACTATAATACTGCTCCTATGTACAAGAATATAACTACTATAATACTGCTCCTATGTAAGAATATAACTACTATAATACTGCTCCTATGTACAAGAATATAACTACTATAATACTGCTCCTATGTACAAGAATATAACTACTATAATACTGCTCCTATGTACAAGAATATAACTACTATAATACTGCTCCTATGTACAAGAATATAACTACTATAATACTGCTCCTATGTACAAGAATATAACTACTATAATACTGCTCCTATGTACAAGAATATAACTACTATAATACTGCTCCTATGTACAAGAATATAACTACTATAATACTGCTCCTATGTACAATAATAACTACTATAATACTGCTCCTATGTACAAGAATATAACTACTATAATACTGCTCCTATGTACAAGAATATAACTACTATAATACTGCCTCCTATGTACAAGAATATAACTACTATAATACTGCTCCTATGTACAAGAATATAACTACTATAATACTGCTCCTATGTACAAGAATATAACTACTATAATACTGCTCCTATGTACAAGAATATAACTACTATAATACTGCTCCTATGTACAAGATATAACTACTATAATACTGCCTCCTATGTACAAGAATATAACTACTATAATACTGCTCCTATGTACAAGAATATAACTACTATAATACTGCTCCTATGTACAAGATATAACTACTATAACTGCTCCTATGTACAAGAATATAACTACTATAATACTGCTCCTATGTACAAGAATATAACTACTATAATACTGCTCCTATGTACAAGAATATAACTACTATAATACTGCTCCTATGTACAAGAATATAACTACTATAATACTGCTCCTATGTACAAGAATATAACTACTATAATACTACCTCCTATGTACAAGAATATAGCTACTATAATACTGCTCCTATGTACAAGAATATAACTACTACTCAGATGGGCAGAGGTGTTGCTCCACTCACCCTCCTGCCATGTCTTCACTGGTCCTAACTGCTTGTCTCTCGCAATTTCCTTGTGGTGGGTCATGCTACCATAGTCCTATTCTTCCTTCTCCTTGGCAGGCTGTGCCCCACACTTGTCGGCTAGGGCTCTTCCTTCTGTCCATAGGTTTCTCTTAAAGGGACAGAACATATGTCCTAATTTTCACCAGCCAATGGCTGGTCACCCAATGATACTTCAGGCACCTTCCTAAGCCTGAGTCATAGCTTTGCTAGTTTGCTAGTTCCTGCAAAAATGTGCTGTATCTGTTTTTCTGCCTATTTACCTACTTCTGCCCGATTCCTGGATTCTGACTCTCTACTGTCTGCTTTAATCTGTGCCTAACCTCTTTCTGACTGTCCTGAACTTTGACTGTTTACTGGATTTCTTGTATGCTGCCTTACCAGATTTTGTCCCTGACTTCAATTTTGTCTGACCATTCAGTGCTCTGCATCTGTGTCTCTGACTTCCATGAGTCAGCTGTCATCACACAGATGCTGATTCAGGAGTCAGTGGTCTAGTCCCGCAGTGTTTCCCAACCAGTGTGCCTCCAGCTGTTGCAAAACTACAACTCCCAGCATGCCTGCACAGCCAAAGGCTGACCCGGCATGCTGGGAGTTGTAGTTTTGCAACAGCTGGAGGCACACTGGTTGGGAAACAGTGGTTCCTCTATTGTCCAGATCATTGTATAGGTGTTAAGGCTTAATACACGGGAACGGTCAGAATAACGCCCTTAGGTCCAGCTCAAATACAATTCAGTTTTTTGAAGTATAGATACCACACCCAGTGCTGTAGCAGTTTGCTAAGGCCATGGAACTCCCTGGTCAACCCAAGCTGGGTCTGCCTAAAGTGCACAAGGAGAGGACCAACTAGAGCGGTGTCCAGGACCTTCTTCACAACTCATGATTTCAGCCTTCCTGGAAACTGCTGGTACCATTATCTGAAGTTTCAGTGAGTGCATCGTCACCAATGTAGCCTCTGGCAGTCTGGTCTACAGTCTCGTCGGAAAGTCTTCAGACCCTTTCACTTTTTTCACATTTTGTTATGTTGCAGCCTTGTGCTAAAATAAAAAATAAAATGTTTTCCTCATCAATCTGCACTCAATCTCCCATCATTAGAAAGTGAAAACAGAACGTTAGAAATCTTTTCTAATTTAATGAAAAGTAAAAACTACAACCTTCCATTGACATAAGTATTCAGGCCCGTTACTCAGGACTTAGTTGAAGCCCCTGTGGCAGCGATTACAGTCTTTAGTCTTTTTCGGTATGATGCCATAAGGTTTACACCTGAGTTTGAAACTTTGTCAGGTTGGATGAGGACCATCAGTCGACAGCTACTTTTAGGTCTTTCAACGGATTTTTGATTAGTTTGAAATCAGGGCTGTGGCTGGGCCACTGAGGGTCATTACGACACTCCTATGTTGTCTTGGCTGAGTGCTTAGGGTCATTGTTGTGTAGAAAGGTAAACCTTCGACCCTGTCTGAGTTCTAGAGCATTCAGGATTAGTGTTGAGGGCGAATATTCGAATATCTAATTTTTTTGCAAATATCGGCACTTCGCTAATTCACGAATATTTCGAATATAGTGCTATAAATTCTATATTTCGAATATTTTTTTTTTTTTATTGTTATATTTTTTTCTTTCCCACTTCTCTAAAGTTGTTCTTACCTGTCCTTCGGATTCCTGACTTCCTGGCTGCTCCAGTCAGTGCCCGTTGCCGCTTCTGCCGACTTCCGTGCTCATGGAGCGTCCCCATCACCATGGGAACGTCTCCATATACTAGAAAGTACTGTTGGATTTGAGAATCGAATTGAAATCGCAATTCTATTATTTCAAGTTATAATAATCGAATTGCGATTTCAACTTAACACTGCTATATTCCATATTCGTTAATTCTAGCCCAATATGGAATATAGCAGCGCTAAGCTGAAATCGCAATTCGATTAATTTAAGTTATAATAATCGAATTGCGATTTCAACTCGGACCTGCTTTACTATGGTTGGCTGGGTAGAATTAGCGAATATGACGAATGTATTCATCATATTCCACAAAACGAAGATAACGAAGTATTCTGCATCTTCGTTTTAGCTACCTATTCATCAACTTCGCGAATTCTAGCAATCATATAGGAAAGTTGACTATAGAGACAGCTAAGTTTAATTCGCTATGCGATTATATTACTTTGCTTTTTTTAAATAAATAGAATAATTATAATAATTATCAGGTATTATAATTATTCTATTTATTTTTAAAAAAAGCGAAGTAATATAATCGCATAGCGAATTAAACTTAGCTGTCTCTATAGTCAACTTTCCTATATGATTGCTAGAATTCGCGAAGTTGATGAATAGGTAGCTAAAACGAAGATGCAGAATACTTCGTTATCTTCGTTTTGTGGAATATGATGAATACATTCGTTATATTCGTTTTGTGGAATATGATTAGGGATGAGCGAACTCGAACTGTATAGTTCGGGTTCGTACCGAATTTTGGGGTGTCCGTGACACGGACCCGAACCCGGACATTTTCGTAAAAGTCCGGGTTCGGGTTCGGTGTTCGTCGCTTTCTTCGCGCTTTTGTGACGCTTTCTTGGCGCTTTTTGAAAGGCTGCAAAGCAGCCAATCAACAAGCGTCATACTACTTGCCCCAAGAGGCCATCACAGCCATGCCTACTATTGGCATGGCTGTGATTGGCCAGAGCACCATGTGACCCAGCCTCTATTTAAGCTGGAGTCACATAGCGCCGCCCGTCACTCTGCTCTGATTAGCGTAGGGAGAGGTTGCGGATGCGACAGTAGGGCGAGATTAGGCAGATTAACTCCTCCAAAGGACTTGATTAACTGATCGATCTGCAGCTGTGGATCATTGAGCTGCTGATCCTCAATTGCTCACTGTTTTTAGGCTGCACAGACCGTTTGTCAGTCACATTTTTCTGGGGTGATCGGCGGCCATTTTGTGTCTTGTGGTGCGCCAGCACAAGCTGCGACCAAGTGCATTTAACCCTCAATGGTGTGGTTGTTTTTTGGCTAAAGCCTACATCAGGGTGAAGCTGTCACACCAAGTGCATTTAACCAGCAATAGTCTGTTCATTTTTTGGCCATATACAAAATCAGGGGCAAGCTGCGCCTGTCACCAAGTGCATTTAACCCTCAATGGTGTGGTTGTTTTTTGGCTAAAGCCTACATCAGGGTGAAGCTGTCACACCAAGTGCATTTAACCAGCAATAGTCTGTTCATTTTTTGGCCATATACAAAATCAGGGGCAAGCTGCGCCTGTCACCAAGTGCATTTAACCCTCAATGGTGTGGTTGTTTTTTGGCTAAAGCCTACATCAGGGTGAAGCTGTCACACCAAGTGCATTTAACCAGCAATAGTCTGTTCATTTTTTGGCCATGTACAAAATCAGGGGCAAGCTGCGCCTGTCACCAAGTGCATTTAACCCTCAATGGTGTGGTTGTTTTTTGGCTAAAGCCTACATCAGGGTGAAGCTGTCACACCAAGTGCATTTAACCAGCAATAGTCTGTTCATTTTTTGGCCATATCCCAGTCTAATTCTGTCACTAAATCCATACCGGTCACCCAGCGCCTAAATACTAGGCCTCAAATTTATATCCAGCTAAATCTGTCCCTAGTGCTGTAGCTGGGCGAGTTATTTAGTGTCCGTTCAAGCACATTTCTTGTTCTGGGTTGAAATACAATTCCCAATTTAGCAATTTCATAATTTAGTGGTTCCTGCTATATCAGAGCTATTTGAAATCTATCCCAAAAAGGGTATATAATATTGAAGGTGCACATAGGGTCATTCAGAATAACTTCACACACACCCGCTACTGTGTATTTCCAAGTCTAATTCTGTCACTAAACCCATACCTGTCACCCAGCGCCTAAATACTAGGCCTCAAATTTAAATCCCTCTAAATCTCTCGTTACCGTTGTCCTGTTGTAGCTGGGAAAGTTATTTAGTGCCCGTCAAAGCACATTTTTTGTTCTGGGTTGAAGTACAATTCCCAATTTAGCAATTTCATAATTTAGTGGTTCCTGCTATATCAGAGCTATTTGAAATCTATCCCAAAAAGGGTATATAATATTGAAGGTGCACATAGGGTCATTCAGAATAACTTCACACACACCCGCTACTGTGTATTTCCAAGTCTAATTCTGTCACTAAATCCATACCGGTGACCCAGCGCCTAAATACTAGGCCTCAAATTTAATTCCCTCTAAATCTCTCGTTACCCACCGCTGTACTGTTGTTGCTGGGCAAGATATTTAGTGTCCGTCAAAGCACATTTTTTGTTCTGGGTTGAAGTACAATTCCCAATTTAGCAATTTCATAATTTAGTGGTTTCTGCTATATCAGAGCTATTTGAAATCTATCCCTAAAAGGGTATATAATATTGAAGGTGCACATAGGGTCATTCAGAATAACTTCACACACACCCGCTACTGTGTATTTCCAAGTCTAATTCTGTCACTAAACCCATACCTGTCACCCAGCGCCTAAATACTAGGCCTCAAATTTAAATCCCTCTAAATCTCTCGTTACCGTTGTCCTGTTGTAGCTGGGAAAGTTATTTAGTGCCCGTCAAAGCACATTTTTTGTTCTGGGTTGAAGTACAATTCCCAATTTAGCAATTTCATAATTTAGTGGTTTCTGCTATATCAGAGCTATTTGAAATCTATCCCTAAAAGGGTATATAATATTGAAGGTGCACATAGGGTCATTCAGAATAACTTCACACACACCCGCTACTGTGTATTTCCAAGTCTAATTCTGTCACTAAACCCATACCTGTCACCCAGCGCCTAAATACTAGGCCTCAAATTTAAATCCCTCTAAATCTCTCGTTACCGTTGTCCTGTTGTAGCTGGGAAAGTTATTTAGTGCCCGTCAAAGCACATTTTTTGTTCTGGGTTGAAGTACAATTCCCAATTTAGCAATTTCATAATTTAGTGGTTTCTGCTATATCAGAGCTATTTGAAATCTATCCCAAAAAGGGTATATAATATTCAAGGTGCACATTGGGTCATTCAGAATAACTTCACACACACGCTTCTGTGCATTTCCAAGTCTAATTCTGTCACTAAATCCATACCGGTCACCCAGCGCCTAAATACTAGGCCTCAAATTTATATCCCGCTGAATTTGAATACAATACATTGGGCCAAATAATATATTTGTTGTTGTGGTGAACCATAACAATGAGAAAAACATCTAGTAAGGGACGCGGACGTGGACATGGTCGTGGTGGTGTTAGTGGACCCTCTGGTGCTGGGAGAGGACGTGGCCGTTCTGCCACATCCACACGTCCTAGTGTACCAACTACCTCAGGTCCCAGTAGCCGCCAGAATTTACAGCGATATATGGTGGGGCCCAATGCCGTTCTAAGGATGGTAAGGCCTGAGCAGGTACAGGCATTAGTCAATTGGGTGGCCGACAGTGGATCCAGCACGTTCACATTATCTCCCACCCAGTCTTCTGCAGAAAGCGCACAGATGGCGCCTGAAAACCAACCCCATCAGTCTGTCACATCACCCCCATGCATACCAGGGAAACTGTCTCAGCCTCAAGTTATGCAGCAGTCTCTTATGCTGTTTGAAGACTCCGCTGGCAGGGTTTCCCAAGGGCATCCACCTAGCCCTTCCCCAGCGGTGAAAGACATAGAATGCACTGACGCACAACCACTTATGTTTCCTGATGATGAGGACATGGGAATACCACCTCAGCATGTCTCTGATGATGACGAAACACAGGTGCCAACTGCTGCGTCTTTCTGCAGTGTGCAGACTGAACAGGAGGTCAGGGATCAAGACTGGGTGGAAGACGATGCAGGGGACGATGAGGTCCTAGACCCCACATGGAATGAAGGTCGTGCCACTGACTTTCACAGTTCGGAGGAAGAGGCAGTGGTGAGACCGAGCCAACAGCGTAGCAAAAGAGGGAGCAGTGGGCAAAAGCAGAACACCCGCCGCCAAGAGACTCCGCCTGCTACTGACCGCCGCCATCTGGGACCGAGCACCCCAAAGGCAGCTTCAAGGAGTTCCCTGGCATGGCACTTCTTCAAACAATGTGCTGACGACAAGACCCGAGTGGTTTGCACGCTGTGCCATCAGAGCCTGAAGCGAGGCATTAACGTTCTGAACCTGAGCACAACCTGCATGACCAGGCACCTGCATGCAAAGCATGAACTGCAGTGGAGGAAACACCTTAAAACCAAGGAAGTCACTCAGGCTCCCCCTGCTACCTCTTCTGCTGCTGCCGCCTCGGCCTATTCTGCTGCTGCCGCCTCGGCCTCTTCCTCCGCCTCCGGAGGAACGTTGGCACCTGCCGCCCAGCAAACAGGGGATGTACCACCAACACCACCACCACCACCTCCGTCACCAAGCGTCTCAACCATGTCACACGCCAGCGTTCAGCTCTCCATCTCACAAACATTTGATAGAAAGCGTAAATTCCCACCTAGCCACCCTCGATCCCTGGCCCTGAATGCCAGCATTTCTAAACTACTGGCCTATGAAATGCTGTCATTTAGGCTGGTGGACACAGACAGCTTCAAACAGCTCATGTCGCTTGCTGTCCCACAGTATGTTGTTCCCAGCCGCCACTACTTCTCCAAGAGAGCCGTGCCTTCCCTGCACAACCAAGTATCCGATAAAATCAAGTGTGCACTGCGCAACGCCATCTGTAGCAAGGTCCACCTAACCACAGATACGTGGACCAGTAAGCACGGCCAGGGACGCTATATCTCCCTAACTGCACACTGGGTAAATGTAGTGGCAGCTGGGCCCCAGGCGGAGAGCTGTTTGGCGCACGTCCTGCCGCCGCCAAGGATCGCAGGGCAACATTCTTTGCCTCCTGTTGCCACCTCCTCCTTCTCGGCTTCCTCCTCCTCTTCTTCCACCTGCTCATCCAGTCAGCCACACACCTTCACCACCAACTTCAGCACAGCCCGGGGTAAACGTCAGCAGGCCATTCTGAAACTCATATGTTTGGGGGACAGGCCCCACACCGCACAGGAGTTGTGGCGGGGTATTGAACAACAGACCGACGAGTGGTTGCTGCCGGTGAGCCTCAAGCCCGGCCTGGTGGTGTGTGATAATGGGCGAAATCTCGTTGCAGCTCTGGGACTAGCCGGTTTGACGCACATCCCTTGCTTGGCGCATGTGCTGAATTTGGTGGTGCAGAAGTTCATTCACAACTACCCCGACATGTCAGAGCTGCTGCATAAAGTGCGGGCCGTCTGTTCGCGCTTCCGGCGTTCACATCCTGCCGCTGCTCGCCTGTCTGCGCTACAGCGTAACTTCGGCCTTCCCGCTCACCGCCTCATATGCGACGTGCCCACCAGGTGGAACTCCACCTTGCACATGCTGGACAGACTGTGCGAGCAGCAGCAGGCCATAGTGGAGTTTCAGCTGCAGCACGCACGGGTCAGTCGCACTACAGAACAGCACCACTTCACCACCAATGACTGGGCCTCCATGCGAGACCTGTGTGCCCTGTTGCGCTGTTTCGAGTACTCCACCAACATGGCCAGTGGCGATGACACCGTTATCAGCGTTACAATACCACTTCTATGTCTCCTTGAGAAAACACTTAGGGCGATGATGGAACAGGAGGTGGCCCAGGAGGAGGAGGAGGAGGATGAGGAAGAGGGGTCATTTTTAGCACTTTCAGGCCAGTCTCTTCGAAGTGACTCAGAGGGAGGTTTTTTGCAACAGCAGAGGCCAGGTACAAATGTGGCCAGCCAGGGCCCACTACTGGAGGACGAGGAGGACGAGGATGAGGAGGAGGTGGAGGAGGATGAGGATGAAGCATGGTCACAGCGGGGTGGCACCCAACGCAGCTCGGGTCCATCACTGGTGCGTGGCTGGGGGGAAAGGCAGGACGATGACGATACGCCTCCCACAGAGGACAGCTTGTCCTTATCCCTGGGCAGCCTGGCACACATGAGCGACTACATGCTGCAGTGCCTGCGCAACGACAGCAGAGTTGCCCACATTTTAACCTGTGCGGACTACTGGGTTGCCACCCTGCTGGATCCACGCTACAAAGACAATGTGCCCACCTTACTTCCTGCACTGGAGCGTGATAGGAAGATGCGCGAGTACAAGCGCACGTTGGTAGACGCGCTACTGAGAGCATTCCCAAATGTCACAGGGGAACAAGTGGAAGCCCAAGGCCAAGGCAGAGGAGGAGCAAGAGGTCGCCAAGGCAGCTGTGTCACGGCCAGCTCCTCTGAGGGCAGGGTTAGCATGGCAGAGATGTGGAAAACTTTTGTCAACACGCCACAGCTAACTGCACCACCACCTGATACGCAACGTGTTAGCAGGAGGCAACATTTCACTAACATGGTGGAACAGTACGTGTGCACACCCCTCCACGTACTGACTGATGGTTCGGCCCCATTCAACTTCTGGGTCTCTAAATTGTCCACGTGGCCAGAGCTAGCCTTTTATGCCTTGGAGGTGCTGGCCTGCCCGGCAGCCAGCGTTTTGTCTGAACGTGTATTCAGCACGGCAGGGGGCGTCATTACAGACAAACGCAGCCGCCTGTCTACAGCCAATGTGGACAAGCTGACGTTCATAAAAATGAACCAGGCATGGATCCCACAGGACCTGTCCGTCCCTTGTCCAGATTAGACATTAACTACCTCCCCATAACCATATATTATTGGACTCCAGGGCACTTCCTCATTCAATCCTATTTTTATTTTCATTTTACCATTATATTGCGAGGCTACCCAAAGTTGAATGAACCTCTCCTCTGCCTGTGTGCTAGGCCTAAATATATGCCAATGGACTGTTGCAGTGGTGGCTGACATGAAGCCTGATTCTCTGCTATGACATGCAGACTAATTCTCTGCTGACATGAAGCCAGATTGTCTGTTACGGGACCTTTCTCCTCTGCCTGGGTTCTGGGCCTAAATTTATGAAAATTGACTCTTACAGTGGTGGGTGACGTGAAGCCTGATTCTCTGCTATGATATGAAGACTGATTCTCTGCTGTCATGAAGCCAGATTGTCTGTTACGGGACCTCTCTGCTCTGCCTGTGTGCTAGGCCTAAATATATGCCAATGGACTGTTGCAGTGGTGGGTGACGTGAAGCCTGATTCTCTGCTATGATATGCAGACTGATTCTCTGCTGACATGAAGCCAGATTGTCTGTTACGGGACCTCCCTCCTCTGCCTGGGTGCTGGGCCTAAATATATGCCAATGGACTGTTGCAGTGGTGGCTGACGTGAAGCCTCATTCTCTGCTATGACATGCAGACTAATTCTCTGCTGACATGAAGACAGATTCTCTGTTACGGGACCTCTCTGCTCTGCCTGTGTGCTAGGCCTAAATATATGCCAATGGACTGTTGCAGTGGTGGGTGACGTGAAGCCTGATTCTCTGCTATGATATGAAGACTGATTCTCTGCTGACATGAAGCCAGATTGTCTGTTACGGGACCTTTCTCCTCTGCCTGTGTGCTAGGCCTAAATATATGCCAATGGACTGTTGCAGTGGTGGGTGACGTGAAGCCTGATTCTCTGCTATGATATGAAGACTGATTCTCTGCTGACATGAAGCCAGATTGTCTGTTACGGGACCTTTCTCCTCTGCCTGGGTTCTGGGCCTAAATTTATGAAAATTGACTCTTACAGTGGTGGGTGACGTGAAGCCTGATTCTCTGCTATGATATGAAGACTGATTCTCTGCTGACATGAAGCCAGATTGTCTGTTACGGGACCTTTCTCCTCTGCCTGGGTTCTGGGCCTAAATTTATGAAAATTGACTCTTACAGTGGTGGGTGACGTGAAGCCTGATTCTCTGCTATGATATGAAGACTGATTCTCTGCTGACATGAAGCCAGATTGTCTGTTACGGGACCTTTCTCCTCTGCCTGGGTTCTGGGCCTAAATTTATGAAAATTGACTCTTACAGTGGTGGGTGACGTGAAGCCTGATTCTCTGCTATGATATGAAGACTGATTCTCTGCTGACATGAAGCCAGATTGTCTGTTACGGGACCTTTCTCCTCTGCCTGGGTTCTGGGCCTAAATTTATGAAAATTGACTCTTACAGTGGTGGGTGACGTGAAGCCTGATTCTCTGCTATGATATGAAGACTGATTCTCTGCTGACATGAAGCCAGATTCTCTGTTACGGGACCTCCCTCCTCTGCCTGGGTGCTGGGCCTAAATATATGCCAATGGACTGTTGCAGTGGTGGCTGACGTGAAGCCTCATTCTCTGCTATGACATGCAGACTAATTCTCTGCTGACATGAAGACAGATTCTCTGTTACGGGACCTCCCTCCTCTGCCTGGGTGCTGGGCCTAAATATATGCCAATGGACTGTTGCAGTGGTGGCTGACGTGAAGCCTCATTCTCTGCTATGACATGCAGACTAATTCTCTGCTGACATGAAGACAGATTCTCTGTTACGGGACCTCCCTCCTCTGCCTGGGTGCTGGGCCTAAATATATGCCAATGGACTGTTGCAGTGGTGGCTGACGTGAAGCCTCATTCTCTGCTATGACATGCAGACTGATTCTCTGCTGTCATGAAGCCAGATTGTCTGTTACGGGACCTCTCTGCTCTGCCTGTGTGCTAGGCCTAAATATATGCCAATGGACTGTTGCAGTGGTGGGTGACGTGAAGCCTGATTCTCTGCTATGATATGAAGACTGATTCTCTGCTGACATGAAGCCAGATTGTCTGTTACGGGACCTTTCTCCTCTGCCTGGGTTCTGGGCCTAAATTTATGAAAATTGACTCTTACAGTGGTGGGTGACGTGAAGCCTGATTCTCTGCTATGATATGAAGACTGATTCTCTGCTGACATGAAGCCAGATTGTCTGTTACGGGACCTTTCTCCTCTGCCTGGGTTCTGGGCCTAAATTTATGAAAATTGACTCTTACAGTGGTGGGTGACGTGAAGCCTGATTCTCTGCTATGATATGAAGACTGATTCTCTGCTGACATGAAGCCAGATTGTCTGTTACGGGACCTTTCTCCTCTGCCTGGGTTCTGGGCCTAAATTTAAGAAAATTGACTCTTACAGTGGTGGGTGACGTGAAGCCTGATTCTCTGCTATGATATGAAGACTGATTCTCTGCTGACATGAAGCCAGATTCTCTGTTACGGGACCTCCCTCCTCTGCCTGGGTGCTGGGCCTAAATATATGCCAATGGACTGTTGCAGTGGTGGCTGACGTGAAGCCTCATTCTCTGCTATGACATGCAGACTGATTCTCTGCTGACATGAAGCCAGATTCTCTGTTACGGGACCTCTCTCCTCTGCCTGTGTGTGTGCTGGGCCTAAATATATGCCAATGGACTGTTGCAGTGGTGGCTGACGTGAAGCCTCATTCTCTGCTATGACATGCAGACTAATTCTCTGCTGACATGAAGACAGATTCTCTGTTACGGGACCTCCCTCCTCTGCCTGGGTGCTGGGCCTAAATATATGCCAATGGACTGTTGCAGTGGTGGCTGACGTGAAGCCTCATTCTCTGCTATGACATGCAGACTAATTCTCTGCTGACATGAAGACAGATTCTCTGTTACGGGACCTCTCTCCTCTGCCTGGGTGCCGGGGCCTAAATATCTGAGAATGGACTGTTCCAGTGGTGGGTGACGGGAAGCCAGATTCTCTGCTATGGAACCTCTCTCCAATTGATTTTGGTTAATTTTTATTTATTTAATTTTTATTTTAATTCATTTCCCTATCCACATTTGTTTGCAGGGGATTTACCTACATGTTGCTGCCTTTTGCAGCCCTCTAGCTCTTTCCTGGGCTGTTTTACAGCCTTTTTAGTGCCGAAAAGTTCGGGTCCCCATTGACTTCAATGGGGTTCGGGTTCGGGACGAAGTTCGGATCGGGTTCGGATCCCGAACCCGAACATTTCCGGGATGTTCGGCCGAACTTCTCGAACCCGAACATCCAGGTGTTCGCTCAACTCTAAATATGATGAATACATTTGTTATATTCGTTTTGTGGAATATGATGAATACATTCGTCATATTCGCTAATTCTACCAAGCCAACCATAGTAAACCAGGTCCAAATTGAAATCGCAATTATTATAACTTGAATTAATCGAATTGCGATTTCAGCTTGGACCTGCTATATTCCATATTAGGCTGGAATTAACGAATATGGAATATAGCAGTGTTAAGTTGAAATCGAAAGTCGATTTTTTTTAACTGAAATTAATCGCACTGCTATTTCAATAGGAGAGTAGCCTTTAAGTAAAAATCGCAATACGCATATTAATCGCGATAACTAGAATAATGACGAATATTCGATTTCGACGAATATAAAACGAATATTCTATCGAATATTCGCGAATTTCATCGAAATCGAATATGGCACCTGCTGCTCATCACTATTCAGGATCAGGTTTCCATTCAGGATCAGGTTTCTCTCTACTTTGCTCCATTCAGCTTTCCATCAACCCTGACCAGTTTCCCTGTTCTAGCAGCTAAAAAACATCCCCTTAGCATGATGCTGCCAACCTCAGTGCTTCACTATAGGGATTGCATAGGGCAAGTGTGTGTTTCCTCCAGATATGACGCTTAGAATTGAGGCCAAAAAGTACAATCTTGGTTTCTTCAGACCAGAGAATCTTGTTTCTCACAGTCTGAGAGTCCTCTCGGTGTTTTTTGCAAACTGTCATGTGTCTTTTTCTGATGGGACACATAAAGGATGAGTTGGCAAGTTGTAACGTACCATCCACATTAGAAAACATGATTACTCAGTCAACCTGCATTGATCTGCGCTTCAGGAGATTTCTAATGGAGGGCACACGTGAGAGGAAAGTACATAGACTGGAACCCGCTTTTACTTTCAATAAGTTTTTATTGTCAGAGTATTTGCTCATTATACAATTGTACATTTGCCAGACTTTACAATAAGATTCAAGCAAGTAACTCCACATTTTTTGTTATTGAAGGAAAGGGGTAAAACAGCAAATAATATAAAAATTAACACAAAACAAACTCAGGGTCGCATAAAAAATCGTGTGGTTTAGGGCTGCCCAATATTTATAATTATTTCCTAGCCTCTAGAATCAATCAACTTAAGGAGTGGTGGAAAGGTGATGTGGAAAAGCATTGGGTGCGTATAGAGCAATCGCAAATACCAGGATGAAATTTGCGTGCTCTCCTAATGGCTGCACACTACATGAAAGCTATATGGGCATTCAACCTGCATACTATGTGTCCACTTCATTGGCGCTATGGAAAACATATCATGATAAAGTTTCATCCACATTAGTATCATTGGCGCACGTTACCCCGATAGAATCTCTCCAATGCTTTTCCACTGATCTTAATTTAAGAGGATGGAGGGATAGAGGGATTCATACAGTAGCAGACCTGGAACCTGCTTTTAGAGGCCCATGCTTCTGACTTTTGCACCTCAAGCCACAGAGCTTAGATATGAGAAGATATGATTAATTGAGGAGCAGCATCAGCATAGATGCAGAGGGAACTTATGCATTGCTGAGCCAAGGGACATTATGTACGTGCATTTCCTCTCAGGATGGGAAACTCTTATAGCTAGGGTCATTTGGGCAAAAACAAATTATTTCTGAAATTGCTTCTTCCTCTGTCCTAGTCTTGCAGTGATACCCGGTTTACTGTGCAGGCCTTCCTGGACTCTAGCTCAGTAGCTAACTTCCTGCATCACCCTTGTAACCTAGTCCTGCATACCCACCATGCGCCTGAAGAAGTCTTGGCGGTTACCAGTGGTAGATCTAAAAATGACTGGGCCCCACAGTAATTTTTTGAACGGGCCCCTCCCCCCAGCAACTTCTTCATAACCCCCTCCTCCCATACAATCCCCACTTCTGCGGCTAGTCAAGATCCTGAAAGCCGCTCTGTCTGTTTCCTACATGTATATACTATATGTCATGTCACTGTGTATACTCTAACTGTATATACTGTCATTGTATAATACTGTAGAGGGGCACTGACAGTAAAATCATTCAGTCCTTCTCCTGGGTGGGCCCCTTCTGAGGTTAGGCCCTCTAGCAGCCACTTTCCATGCTTCCAGTACAGCTACGCCCCTGGAAGGGACATCTGTCAATAGGATGGAATGTCCAGAGACTACAACCCCCAAGTCTGTGGCTAGTCCAGATTGCTCTCTCAGACCAAGGCCAGCAGCCGCTCCGTCTGTATCCTACTCAAACATTAAAATTTTTACCAGCCAATGGTAGGCAACCCTGGTGTATCTTCAGGCACTTTACCTAGTGGGAGACTGCCTAAGCAATAGGTTATCCTTAGTGTTCTGCACTTGTGTCTCTGACCCCCATGGGTCAGCTGTAAACTACACAGAGACTACTCCAGGAGGTAGCGGCCTTATGGCTCCCCGGAAGCAAAGTCCAGTATTTCTGTATACGGGTTAAAGGGTGAATACCAGGGGACTTCCAGAATAACACCCTTAGGTTTATCCCAAAGCCAAATCTGTTGATTGACTTCATGGTTCCAAACCCACTGTCGTAATACTTATTATAATACTGACCTCTGTACAAAAATATTATTATAATACTGCCTCAGGCTACAAGAATTAAAGGACTATGAATACAGATGAGCAAATTTTTCAAAAATTTGATTCGGCCGGTTCGCCGAATTTCCGAAAAGATTTGATTCGATCCGAAGTTAGTCGCTGCGAATTGTGTTCAAAAACAGCTTTTTCCTAGCTGGAGAGAGCCTGTATAGTGGTGTAGAACACTGTGCCTTGCAGTAACTAGTGATGAGCGGCAGGGGCAATATTCGAATTCGCGATATTTCGCGAATATTTGGGCGAATATTCGCCATATATTCGAGAATTCGTAATCTCCAGGCATTATTTTCTTGATTGCGAAAATTCGCATAAAATTCGCATGCACTGGTATTTTCAAAAAATCTAATATTCGCAATTACGAATATATTTTGCGATATTCTAAATATTCACGAATTCTCGAAGTGCCGATATTCGCGATTAAAATTTGCAATTCGAATATTCGTGATCAACACTAGCAGTAACATGCATAGGGAGTCTGCAGTGGTAGTGAAACAATACTGTGCGTCCATATGACATGCAGATGACAGGCGTCGCTCTTAGGATCACTGCACACTTCACTTATTTGGGCAGTTACGGGGCCAAAATTAACCAAATAACTCAAGTGTGAACTCAGCCTTACAGGTCGATGTTAGTGCCAGGTATAAAGAACCGTGCAGAGGCCCAAGAACCTACTGTAGCGTGAAAGAGCCACAGAGTGGCCCAGTGACATAGTGTTGAGTTAGCAGCAGCATGAGGAGGCTATAGACTGGCAAGATGACATAGTGTGGAGGTGGCAGCTGCAGCATGAGGAGGCCACAGAGGGGCAGGGTGACATAGTGTGGAGGTGGCAGCAGCATGAGGAGGCCACAGAGTGGCAAAATGACAGAGTGTGGAGGTGGCAGCAGCATGAGAAGGCCACAGAGTGGCCCAGAGACAAAGTTGTGAGCTGGCATCAGCATAAAGAGGCCACCGAGTGGCAAGGTGAAATAGTGTGGGGGTGGCAGCAGCAACAGCATGAGGAGGCCACAAAGTCACCCAGTAACTTAGTATTGATTTAGCAGCCGCATGAGGAGACCACAGAGTGGCAAGGTGACATAGTGTGGAGGTGGCAGCAGCAGCAGGAGGAGGCAACAGAGTGGCAAGGTGAAATAGTGTGGAGGTGGCAGCAGCAGCATGAGGAAGCCACAGAGTGGCAAGGTGACATAGTGTGGAGGTGGCAGCAGCAGAGGCATGAGGACCCATAGAGTGGCACAATGACAGAGTGTGGAGGTGGCAGCAGCATGAAGAGGCCACAGAGACAGAGTTGTGAGTTGGAAACTGCATGAGGAGACCACAGAGTGGCAAGGTGACATAGTGTGAAGGTGGCAGCAGCAGCATGAGGAGGCCACAGACTGTCCCAATGACATAGTGTTGAGTTAGCAGCAGCATTAGGAGGCCACAGAGTAGCAAGACTACATAGTGTGGAGGTGGCGGCAGCAGCAGCATGAGGAGGCCACAGAGTGGCACAATTACAGAGTATGGAGGAGGTGGCAGCAGCATGAGAAGACCACAGAGTGGCCCAGAGACAGAGTTGTGAGTTGGCAGCCGCATGAGGAAACCACAGAGTTGCAAGGTGACATAGTGTAGAGGTGGCAGCAGCATCAGCGTGAGGAGGCCACAGAGTGTCACAATGACATAGTGTTGAGTTAGAAGCAGCATTAGGAAGCCACAGAATAGCAGGATTACATAGTGCGGAGGTGGCGGCAGCAAAAGCAGCATGAGGAGGCCACAAACTGGCAAGGTGACATAGTGTTGAGTTAGCAGCAGCAGGAGGAGGCCACAGAGTGGCAAGGTGACATAGTGTGAAGGTGGCAGCAGGAGCAGCATGAGGAAGCCACAGAGTGGCAAGGAGACATCATGTGGAGGTAGAAGCTACAGCATGAGGAGGCCACAGAGGGGCAAGGTGACATATGAGAAAAAAACATGGAGAGTCTAGCTTCCAAAAAGTGACATTCTTTATTCCAAAAATATATTAAAATCCAACATGGCAACCCGGTCTATGCGTTTCGGATCTGCTAATTACGATCCTTACTCATGAGTAAGGATCGGGATTAGCAGATATGAAACGTGTAGACTGTGTTGCCATGTTGGATTTTAATATATTTTTGGAATAAAGAACTTCACTTTTTGGAAGCTGGACTCTCCATAGTTTTTTCTCAAATACTTTCAAGTGCGCTTTTATCCCAGCACAGTCCGTGCATCCATTTCATAGTGTGGAGGTGGCAGCAGCAGCGTGAGGAGGCCACAGAGTGGCACAATGCGAGAGTGTGGAGGTGGCAGCAGCATGAGGAGTCTTCTGAAATAATGATCCCTAAATCCCTTTCCTCAGATACTGGGGTAAAAGCTGTTCTTCAACCTAGTGGTGCGGGCATGTAGGGCTCTAAGACACCTACCAGAGGGTAGGGGAATGAAAAGGCTGTGGCTGGGGTGAGTTGGATCCCCGCAGATAATTTTTGCCCTGTTGCTGCAACGAGCAGTGAAGATGTCATTCAGTGATGGTAACTGAGTACCAGTGATTCTGCCAGCCATTCTGATGATGCGCTTGGGAGTCTTCTTGTCCTCAGAAGAGCAGCCGGAGTACCACACTGTAATGCAGTATGTGATAACAGATTCTATGGTGCACCTGTAAAGATTGACTGGCAGCTGTTTTGGGAGTTGTGCTTTCTTCAAACTCCTCAGAAAATAAAGCCTCTGAAGGCCTTTTTTGGTCATTTCTGTTGTGTTTTTTATCCATGACAGGTCCTGACTAATATGAACTCCCAAGAATCTGAAACTTTGAACTATCTCCACGTTTCCACCATTAATGCTAATGGGATGGTGTCCATTTCGTTTCTTCTTCCTAAAATCCAGAATTAGCTCCTTTGTTTTCTTGGTATTGAGTATGAGGTTATTGTTCTTACTCCATCTCTCTAGGTTCTCAACCTCTTTCCTATAGGCTGTTTCAACATTGTTGGAGATTAGGCCTATCACGGTCGTGTAATTTGCAAATTTTATAATGGTATTGGTATTGTGAATAGGTTTACAGTCATTTGTGAATAGGGAGTAAAGGAGAGGGCTCAACACACAGCATTGCAGTACCCCAGTGTTTAGTGTTAAGGATGAAGAAAAGTGCTTGCCCATGCAAGGTGGCAAGGTGATATAGTGTTGAGTTAGTAGCAGCATGAGGAGACCACAGAGTAACAAGGTGACATAGTGTGGAGGTAGCAGCAGCAGCATGAGGAGGCCACAGAGTGACCCAGTAACGTAGTGTTGATTTAGCAGCAGCATGAGGAGACCACAGAGTGGCAAGGTGACCAACTGTGGAGGTGGCAGCAGCAGCGTCAGGAGGCCACAGACTGACAAGGTGACAAAGTGTTGAGTTAGCAGCAGCATGAGCAGGCCACTAAGTGACAAGGTGACAAAGTATGGAGGTCGGAATAGATCAGTGGCGGGTAGGGAACAGGGGGTGGTCACCCACCCTGAGTGTCACACCGGTCACTGTAAAAAGTAGGTAGGTTGAGCGCCAAACTCCCAAAAGACAGAGTATAAGTAAGTGATGGTGTTAATCGATGAGGTAATCAAAAAGTCGCCAACCACAGGTGCTAGGGACTGGTAAGTAGGGCACAGTGGTTGGTTGGTAAAAGGTACAAGAATAAGGTAATGTTTGTAATAGTATTTATTAGGTCAATTATTAAATCTTGCAACACTAAAATGGAATAAAATATAGATGCATAAAAAAGGAATCAATTCTTCAGAAATGTTAAAAACATAGAGATAATAATAAAAGTAAAATCATTGGTAAAAATCCACTCACTTCACAGGGGGGGTCGCCACCAGGATAAACTCAAGACACCTGTGGCAAGTCACCCCCCTAAGCCGGGATCGCATGTAAGTCGTTAGAGGTTGACGTATACGCCCTGGGTGTACAGCCTGGTTGGTAAAGCAGCAGATGAGTCCAGAAGTGCGCAATCAATCCTCTTTATTGGTAAAATGTACGGCTCAACGCGTTTCAGGGTCATAATACCCCTTTCATCAGGAGCAGAATGCAACCTCTAACAACTTACACGCGATCCCAGCTTAGGGGGGTGACTTGCCACAGGTTTATTGAGTTTATCCTGGTGGCGACCCCCCTGTGAAGTGAGTGGATTTTTACCAATGATTTTACTTTTATTATTATCTCTATGTTTTTAACATTTCTGAAGAATTGATTCCTTTTTTATGCATCTATATTTTATTCCATTTTAGTGTTGCACGATTTAATAATTGACCTAATACTATTACAAACGTTACCTTATTCTTGTACCTTTTACCAACCCACCACTGTGCCCTACTTACCAGTCCCTAGCACCTGTGGTTGGCGACTTTTTGATTACCTCATCGATTAATTAACACCATCACTTACTTATACTCTGTCTTTTGGGAGTTTGGCGCTCAACCTACCTACTTTTTACAGTGACCGGTGTGACACTCGGGGTGGGTGACCACCCCCTGTTCCCTACCCGCCACTGATCTATTCCGACTTCTCTGTGGTGTTTAGCTTTGTCCTACACCAGAGCAGCCTCTCCATCTTACTATTTTCTTTTTTCCCATTCCTTCATTGTACGGTCCTGGTGGCGCCCCATCTCCATCCTTTTCTTCAGGGACAAAGCACAGTCCCTTGTAGCTTTTGGATAACCTCCTTCTTTTTTCTCCACTTCTGCTCCAAAGTATGGAGGTGGCAGCATTAGCAGCATGAGGAGGCCACAGAGTGGCACAATGACAGAGTGTGGCGGTGGCAGCAGCTGCATCAGGAGACCTGAGTGGTGAGGTGGCAGCAGCTTCAGGAGACCAACGAGTGACCCGGTGACAGAGTGGGGAGGTGGGTGGCAATAACAGTACCTGCTGACGATGGTGGGTGTAAGAAGGAGCACTTGGCATAAGATGTGTGGCATCATGCAGGTGGCTACATCGTAATAGTAGCTGAGGCAGGTAGGTAGAAGAAACAGGTTTCTTTTGTCAAGGTTTGGGTGATGTAGCATAGGTGATCTAATTTGATGCATCAGGCATTGGTGGGTGGAAATTCTGGCTGATCCACGCCTGATTCATCTTGACAAATGTCAGTCTCTCCACATTTTGGCTGGAGAGGCGAGTTCTCTTTGGGGTAGCTATGGCCCCCGCCACACAAAACACACGATCTGATACCACACTACTGACCGGGCAGGACAGCTTTTCCAGGGCAAACTCTGCTAGTTGGGACCACAAATTCAGTTTGGCTACCTAGTAGCCCAGCGGATCTTCAAAGTGGGGTGGCAGGCTGCTGTCCAGGTATGCAACCACCTGCTGGTTCAGGTTCTACTCGAGCTCTAGCTGCTGCTGCTGGTGAGTAGTTTGTTCACTCGGCGGGTTGGAAAGCAGCTCTTCATCGACTCTAGACTCAGGCTGCTGCTGATGAAGCTGGTTCTAATCAAACCCCCCCACCCTGCCACAGCAGCCATGGCAGTGAAACGAGAGTGCAGAGGACCCCCCGGTCAGACCTGCGAGAGGATGGATGATGGCCCAGATAGGAAGCGGCCAACTGACTACATAAGATGTCTCTATAGTAGTTCAGTTTGTCCTCCCTCTCAGTGAGTGTAAAAAAGGCCCCCATTTTGGACCGGTAGCAAGGGTCCAACAAGGTGGAGAGCCATAACTCATCCCTCTACTGAATGGTGACAATTCGGCTGTCACTACCCAAGCAAGTGAGCATGCGGGCCATTTGTGCAAGTGACTCGGAGGGACTCCCTGCCTCCATCTCCACTGCATACTGCCACGGTGTGCCTGGGTCATCTGCCTCGTCTTCCTCATCTCTCTCTTGCTCCTCTGGCTGCTCCTCTCCTGTCACCTGTGTAGAAAAACCACCCATTTCGCTACACATTCCTTGTGCTCTAATGTCCTCCTCCAGTTCAGCCCCCACAGGGCTCATGTGATCGTGAGATGTAGGCGCCACGTCCCCAGTCCCCTGACCAGCCAGATTTACCAGCATCTGTTCCAGGATATGAAGCAGTGGAATGACGTTGTTCATCCCGTAGTCCTGGCGACTGAAAAATAATGTGGCATTCTCAAGGGGGCTGAGCAAACAGCTGTCACTCTTGTGACAAAGGTGAAAAGATCTGAGAGGCTTGCATCACATGAGGTTATCTGACAGCCTCTCGGTTTCACTTTGCAGTGTTGTTGTTGGTATAACCACACCTCTTTTTTCAGGTGTAGCTTGTGGTCATTACTATTCCTCTATTTAGTCTGGACTCACACTTCCTACCAAGCGGTTGATATTATCTGCCTGGAGTTGGAAGAGCTGGTGTGTTGTCCTCTTCTGAGTTCCTGCTCATCCATTTTCTATTGAAGATAAGTGTTCTCCCCTTTGTATTTTGTTTTCCCCTTTTACTCATTGTTTCCTAGGCCTCAGGAAGATGCCTAGTGCTTTTCAGGGTATCTAGGGCCAAGGTATACGGTGTATGAATATTCCCACCTTCAGGGTCTATTCATACTGACAGGAGTCAGGGTTAGGTTTAAGGCTTTCCTAGGTGGTGACCTATTCCTTTCCCTAGCCGTGAGGCCTAGTTTGGAGTAATTTTCCTTATGTTATCATTCTGAAGTTCCTGCCATCCCCCTACATTGTGACAACGGCAGGTGTCACGCATAAGCTGCCACTGGCTGACTTTAAGGTAACACAGGGGAGTACTCCTGTCTGCTTGGATCATCAAGAAATTGTTTATGGCCTTTCTCTGTTCATATAGTCGGTCCAACATATGGAGTGTAGAATTCCAATGGGTGAAAATGTTGCATATCAGCCTATGTTGGGGGACGCCGTTCTGCAGCTGCAACTCAAAGAGGGTGTGTAAGCCGTGTACCGGGGTGGGCTCCCCAAGATACAGCGAAGTCACGAACAAGGAAAGCAACTCCAACACAAGCTTTTGCCAAAACAGTGTCACAACCAGACAGCTGAGAAGCTCTGACAGAGGCCTTTCAGAACCTCCTCCTTGAGTTCTCTTTGTTGTGCTGTTCAGTTCCTTGTCTCGTTAGCCTCTCTCAGCTGTCATGGAGTTGGACTGATTGCTTCCCTTTAAATTCCTCCCCATGGTGCATTACTGGGCGGCTTATACTTCTTCCTGGAGTGTGTGTGCATGCTGATCTTGTTTTCCAGTCTGCTACAAAGTTAAGTGCTGAACATTTATCTGTTATTTTCTGTTTGCTGGATCCCAGGTGACCCTGACTCCCTCCGTGTCTGGTGTATAGAGCCGGTGGTCGTGTCCCCTCACTATTGTAGGGTGTTCAGGGGTTATATAGTCGAGGTACGTGGATATGCAACCTTCCACCTTTCGGATCTTTGCATAGGCTGAGCAGCCAGGGAAAGTCTCAGGTCTTGTGCAGGGGTCTCCCTTTTGGTTCCTTAGCTTTGGATCCACTCAGTCATATATGCATGTTGCTTTGTCTTGTTTCCTGTACACCGTCCGTGACAAACAGAATTTTACTAACATGTGATAATAAACACAACCATTTATGCTGAGAACATAAAATAAATTCACATACACCCAGCCCAAAGGCTGAAACCCCTGTGTTGCACTGCATGGCGCTTCCTGATAGATGCCAGCTGAAATTTCGCAGTAATTTACCTACTGGTGGGCACAGCTAAAACTGCTTTGCTGTACCTATTATTACCCTGAAACAACGAACAATTGGCTGGGTGCTTAGTACGGGCTAGCCTGTGGTGCAACACAACAGTTCACAATCCTAATGTGCTCTATATTATTCCCCCTCCCATAACTAGTCCTGTAGCACGTGCCTGATTATTACTCCTGAGCAAAATGCTGAACTGGAAATGTGCAATGTCCCTTTTAGTAATGGAGTCCTTGTAGTACCAATAGCAACTCTTTAGACCTGACACACAGCAGAGACCCTAACCATCTAACTACAGGCCTGGTCTAAGTCTCTAGGCGCCAACACTGCAGTCTGATGCGTGCACGATCTTACCGACCCTGCTCTTTATCCACTGATATCTCTGAACCGAACAACCAGTCTCTCCAGCAAACATGAGGTCCCTCAGCTTGTTCCTTAGCTCTTGTCAGCCTTCCTGGAAACAATCTTCCTTTCCCTGGACAGGATCTCGGTCTTGGACAAGGATCAGCTTCATTCAGCTGCAGCTGTGGTCACATAGGAGGTCCTCTCACTCCTGGATCCATTAGCTTCTCTGCTCACACACAGTTCCTCAGCTCTCAGCTCGCTCCTAAGATGGCTGCAGCTCATTCTTCATGCTCTGAATAACCACACCTCCCATGTATATGGAAATATATATGCAGTCAGCTGTGCCTAGGAAACAGCAGCATCTTGTGGCTAAACAGCAGAACGTCAGTCCAGAACATTTAATTTAATTCACACAAAAACAGTGTTCAAACAATGAGAGCTGTTTCTCAATCTCACAGCTTGACCACCAGATTGAACACGTGTGCCATGCAGGGCACAGGGGCTCAGCCCTCCTTGACGCAGTGCCAACACCATTTTCTTTCTGTTGTCAGTCACCATAGTTCCGATTTTGAGTTTTCGCAGAGAAAGCCAGGATTCGATTTCTTTATGAAGGACACGGAGCAGTTCCTCTCCTGTGTGACTCTGTTCACCCATCCAAACTAGATGTATAACAGTGTGGCACCGTCGTGCCTTGCACATGTGGTATGCTTGTGGGGTACTGTGAATTGTCCTTGCAGTGAAGGCTGGGGACATGGTAGAGGACGAGGAGGCAGAGGCGTACATTGTCACAGGACCAACGGCGTGAAAACGTGGAGGCGGAAGCAGCGTCACCTGGCCAAGTTGCTGATTTGGCTGGGCAGGAACTGCATTTGCCTAGTGGGTCATAAAGGACATATATTGTCCTTGACCGTAATTACAGCTCCACACGTCTGCGCTGCTGTGCACTTTAGCAGACACCAACAGGCTCAATGATTGGCCAACCTTCTCTTCTACATATTTGTGCAGAGCGGGTACTGCCTTTTTGCCAAAGAAATGATGGCTTGGGACTCTCCACCTCCAGCCATCAGTTCTCTGAAAGGTGCAGAGTCGACCACTTGGAAAGGGAGGGACTTCAGCATCAGCAACTTGGCCAGGAGCACATTCAGCTGCTGCGCCGTTGGATAAGTGCACGCATACTGTTGTCTCTTGGCAATCGCTTCGGTGATCGATTGCTGACGGAATGACTGACGAGGAGTAGGAGAGCAAGGAGCAGGTGCATCAGGACTGGTAGATTATGGGAAGGACAGACAGCTCCCTTTGGCTTAGGTGGTGGAGCCTTGACTGCCTGAAATCAGGTGTGTGCCACTGGGTAATGCAGTGGTTGCTGCAGCAGGCTGGACCACCACATTGGAGCCACAGTTCTCCCAGGCCACTTTATGGTGATGCTGCATATGTTAATGCAGGGCCGTGATGCCAACATTGGCACCCTGGCCACGTTTCACCTTCTGCCCACATATTCGGCAAATGGCCATGTTCACCTCATCCGGCGGCCTAACAAAAAATGCCACACCGCCGAGTAGGTGATTTTACCCCTAACATTCCGCACTGACTGACTGCTACCACAGCTGCCTCCGTTAACCCCTGCACCACTACTTTCTGGGCAGATAGGCTTCTGCAAAGCAGGTGTTCTACCCCGGGCATGTTTGGCTCCTGACATCCCACTGCTGCCATCCTGCTGACTCCCGGCCACGCTACTAACTTGCTGGCTCCGCCACTGCCTCACACACAAGCTGCCACCCTCTTCTGATGATGATGAAGCCCCTTCGTCACCCAGCTCCCAATTGCGATCGGCTACATCATCATCGAGTACTATCTACACTTCACTGATATCCTCCTCAACGGTCTCTGAGCCAGGAGCCTGACCGCTCGCAACACCAGCTTTCATGCCACTCTCCTCCTCACTACTTGCCTGCCTAGTGGAGGAAGCGGCGGATGTCTTCTCCAGATCTTGGCTGGGCCGTAGCTGCTGACTGTCCTCTAGTAGCATCCTCGCTGTATAGTGGAGCCGAGCCGACAGCTTATATTACTTCTCTGGCTGAGGGAACAGAAAAGGACAGAGGCAGGTTGAGGACAGGTGAGGGTACAGGGCCTGCTCCTGGGCCATGCCAACTAAGGGTTATTTTTGACGAACCCACCGACTCTTGGCTGGGAGTGTCTGATGTTACAGGACGAAGTGGATGACTGAGACAACCCTTCAAGAACCGCTGGGTTGCTGGTCAAGACACGACCGCTAGATGACACCAGGAGCTCAGACCTCTCGAAGTGACCCCTGCTGCCACGCCCCTTACTCTGCTGCGAACTGTGCTTGCGCCAGAAACATTTAGGCCTCTGCCTCTCCCCTGTTCATGGCCTAAAACTTCTCTGTCTGACTAGATCAGATAAGTAAATAAAAAGGTAATTAAAACACCCACAAAAAGTCTTTCCTAGCACTGTCCCTAGTGCCTGCCGATGTCTCTCCCTGCACTGTGTACACTGGAAAATGGCAGATTCCAAGATGGCTCAGGCTATTTATAGTGCTGTGACATCACAGGGCTGGCTGCTGATTAGCTGCATGCATGGCATTATGGGTGATCCCGCCTTCCCAGAGTTCCTTTCTCCATGTGCTAACACGTGCAAAAGCCATTTTAGGACAAAATGCTATTCGTTACCACGAAGCATGAGAAATCGCAGTTCGAATCACATTTTTCCTAAAATTCGGATCGAATTCCACTTCATCACCATTGATTCATCTCATCTCTAACTATGTACAAGAATATAACTACTATAATACTGATCCTATGTACAAGAATATAACTACTATAATACTGCTCCTATGTACAAGAATATAACTACTATAATACTGCTCCTATGTACAAGAATATAACTACTATAATACTGCTCCTATGTACAAGAATATAACTACTATAATACTGCTCCTATGTACCAGAATATAACTACTATAATACTGCTCCTATATACAAGAATATAACTACTATAATACTGTTCCTATGTACAAGAATATAACTACTATAGTCGGAGCTTGACCGTCGACCAGACCGGCCGCATGTGAAGAGAGCTCTCTTCTCCACTACCCTACAAAGTAGTTTATTTCGCTTCCTGATCACATAAACATGGGAAAAGTTGGCAAATACTTGCCTAGAGACAGACCAGAACCCCTCAAGAAAGACCGGGGACCCTCCGACATGGAGAAATACTTTAATAAGAAGACTACAGCTTCGGCATCAGAGCGACCTAAGATGGCGCCGCCAGACCCTGATGAGGGCAATGAAGACGCCGAGAGAGCTGACAGCCCGTCCACTGAGGGTTCCCTGGGATCGCATGCTGACAATCCAGAGCCCATTTCTAAGAGGTTCCTACAGCAGGCGCTTTCGTCAGCGTTGCTACCGGTGATGCAGGAGCTCACTGAAATCAAAGGGGACATTAAACATATCGGCCATAGAGTCGAACGGCTCGAAAACACGCAAGGGGCCATTCTGGATTATGCCCGCACAATCAGAGACAACTGCTCTGCATACATGTCCTCTCTGGATCACGCCTATGCCTTGATCGAAGATCAAGAAAACAGAAGCAGGTGCAAGAATGTACACATTAGAGGTCTGCCAGAGATGGTGTCTCACGATGAGCTACCTGATGGCTCCATCTTCACTTTTCTGCTAGGCCCAGAGGATGCTTCTGCTGTTACAATTGAGCGCAGTCACCGCTCCCTGCCCCCTAAACCCAAAGAAGGCGACCCTCCTGGTGATGTGGTCTGTGGACTTCTACGTTATGTAGATACCGCTGCGATTTTTAAGGCGACCAGAGAGAAGGGGGACCTGAAGTATGAAGGGATCAAGATCCTGCTATTCCAAGATCTCACGCCTTCAACCCTAAGCAAGAGAAGAGCCCTACGTCCAGTCACCGAGATACTGCGGCTGAGCAAGATTCCATTCAAGTGGCTTTTTCCCTTCGGCCTTACGTTCTCTAAAGAAGAAAGAGGTGCACGATCCGGACCCCCAGTGATTTGCCGGCGGCGTGGGAGCTACTCAACACTACGCCACAGGACATTCCATCATGGCTGCCCTCGGCGGACACTGGTGTCCCACTTCCAGACCTCCCTGAAAGCTCCAGATGGTCCAATGTGCCACCAAGAAAAGGACTATGGTCTAAACAAAGGATCACCTGAACATTTCCCGCAGGTTGTATGTTGTTTTCTACAAAAGAGGCCTCCTAAGTTGTGGTTCAGTTACTTTAAGGAGCGCCTTTTTGGAGCGGGCTCGCAGTGAGTCATGTAAGAAGGGTGCCAGTTAGCATATACTGGGAGCTCTTCAGGGCGATCGCCTTAGGGATCCTTTAAGTAATGAATGCTCTTATGTTTGCACAAAGTTGTTTACCACCGTATACTTTGATTCCCTTCCATGTTATATCTGACGGTCAGGCGAATATCTATGTTTACCTATGTATACTTTTACCACACTTTGTAAGGGTATGGAGTCCTGATTTGTGGCTCTGAGAGCAGTTTTGACTGACGCCTTTAATGTCAGCCTGCTCTCACCTAGCCGCCGGGGTCTCCGTTACGCTGGCATGGTGTTTTTTCCTCGCCTTTGAACCCCTCTCGTTTTACAAACCGCACATTCTGCCTATGTTTGCAAGGTTTTGGCGAGGGGGTTCAACTATCCTTGCTCATGGCAAGGCCTTTTCTGGTTACACATCTGGTTACGTTACCCCTGTTTACTTGTCCATGCTCACATGTCTCATTAATTGCACGTATATGCGTACAATATTGTACCGATGGCCTTAGTTAATTGCACCTCATTTAATGTACGGGGTTTTAACACCCCTCAAAAACGCTTGCAGGTAATCAGACTCCTGAAGAGGCGGCACACGGATGTCTGTTTTTTTCAGGAACTGCGCCTTAAGCTAGGACATGTTCCTAAACTCCCCCAGACCTACTTTCAGCACTGGTTCATCAGCTCTGATGCCAAGGCTTCCAGAGGGGCGGGGATTGCTATTTCCAAGAGGGTTCCATTTTCCCTTATTGCATCTCTGACTGATCCGGAGGGACGCTATACTTTTGTGAAGAGCAAGATAGGGACAGTTCTGGTGACATTGGCAAGTCTGTATAGTCCTAATCGGGGGCAGGGTCCGTGGTTGAAGGCTACACTGTCTAAACTAGTCTCATTTGCAGAAGGTGTCTGGCTAGTAGGGGGAGACCTTAACGTGGCCTTAAATCCCCTTGTAGATACTTCAGATCAATCCTCTCAGTTGACCCAAGCAGCTCGGAGTAGAATAAACAAACATATTGCAGGGGCTCATCTGATTGACACATGGCGCCTGATTCAACCCACGGACCTGGATTATACATTCTTCTCAGCTCCGCATAAGGTCTACTCTAGGTTGGACTATGTTTTTTATTTCTAGTAGTCATGCTGGATTGGTGAATGGTTCTACCAATGACCCGATGACAGTACCGGACCACGCCCCAGTCACGACATCCTGGGTGTTCTCCGACTTGCCTCAGCACTCTAAACAGTGGAGATTAAATGAGACTCTGCTAGATGACATAGAAGGGGTAAGAGATATAGCAGCCAAACTTCAACACTTCTTCAGGGAGAACATCACGGATGACGTTTCTTTTACTACCGTCTGGGAGACACACAAGGCGGTCGTCAGGGGGGAATTGATAGCCCTGGACAGTCGGATAAAAAAAGAGAGACAAAAAACCTTCCATTCGCTACTAGAGAAGATTTCTGCCCTGGAATCCTTGCACAAGAAATCCAAATCTGTAGAGGCCCAATCGGAACTCATGCTAACTAGAATAAAACTGAAAGATCATCTTAACTATCACCAGGCCAAGACCTATCAGTATGCCCAATTCCGTTTCTAGGCCCATGGTGACAAAGGCACTAGGCTTATGGCGTCGCTCCTTAAACAGAAAAAAGACGCTTCCTATATTTCGGGTACTAAAAATTCTGAGTGCAGGCTACTACACAAAACTTCAGATATTGCGAAAGAATTCCAACATTTCTATAGCCAGCTGTATGGTCTCCGCTGACCAGATGGGGACACAGAAGCCAATGTAGCACTGGCGGCTGATAAGTTCCTGCTGAATCTTAATCTACCTAAATTGAAAGCTGAGGATAGGGAACAGCTCCTTGCCCCAGTCACGAGTGAGGAAGTAGCAAATATACTGGGCTCCATGCCTCTGGGGAAGTGCCCTGGGCCTGACGGGTTCTCTGTCGGGTACTATAAAAAGCTTTCAGCCATTTTAACCCCACATTTGACCACTTGGTGCAACTCCCTTTTAAACGGTTCCACCCTCCACAGGCAATCCCTAGAAGCGACGGTCACAATTCTCCCAAAAGCAGGAAATAACCCCAACCAATGCGGCAGTTATAGGCCGATTTCACTCCTCAATGTTGATATTAAAATATGGGCCAAACTGCTAGGCTCTCGCCTTGCACCCCTTCTGCCGAAACTGATCCATTCTGACCAAGCTGGGTTTGTACCCGGACGAGAAGGCAATCAAAATTCTTGCAGAGTGATCTCAGCGATGCAACTGGCTAAGAAAAGAGGGGCCTCGCTGGTCCTTTTGGGTGTGGATGCGGAAAAGGCCTTTGACAGGGTGAGCTGGAGCTATATGAGTAAAACTCTACATAAATTTGGCTTTCCAGAACAATTCCAAACTGCCATCATGTCCCTTTACCATGAACCTAGTGTTCGCATAAGAGTGAATGGTACATTATCTCAGTCATTCCCGATCACAAACGGGACTCGCCAGGGCTGCCCACTGTCACCCACGCTATATGTTATGGTCATGGAGACGTTATTGCAAGCCATACGAGAACATCGGGGCATCAGGGGTCTTCAGGTCAAAGATGGCTCTCCTGAATTTATTAATGCCGCTTATGCGGATGACCTTCTGGTTATGCTTACAAACCCTGTCGATGCCTTTCTGCATCTTCTATCCCGCTTTAAACAGTATGGGAAAATTTCTAACTTTAAAGTTAATTATACGAAATCGGAGTCAATGAATGTCTCAGCGCCAGGCAAAACGATTTCCTTACTAAAAGACACCCCCCCGTTCATTTGGCAGGGCTCCCACCTTTCATATTTGGGGATAAAGTTACCCGCTAGCTTAGATCAAATCTTTTGGCTTAACTTTGAACCACTACTAAAAGAAGTGCAGAGCCAACTTCATTCTCTCAAATTCCCATATGTCTCCTGGATGGCCAGAAAGAATCTTTTAAAGGCTTTCATCATGCCCAGGCTCCTTTATGTGCTTCAGATGCTGCCCATTTTTCTCCCTATGTCCTTCTTTTGTCAGGTCAAGAGACTATTTAGAACGTTTTTATGGGGTGGGAAGACCACCAGGATAGCTCATAGCAGATTGATACAGAGGAGGAGCACGTGGGGGGTTTGGGTTACCGGATGCACACCTATACTATCAGGCAATACATCTGAAAAGATAGATTCAACTTCACGCCCCCAAATACCAGACTTGGGGAAGTGACTTGGAATTAGCCCAACTCTCATCTGTACAGAGAGCAGGCCTCTGGGGTCTTAACACCTCTAATCTCAGATCGAAAGTTCTACTTGGGGGAGCTGCCTCAGTGATTCAGCAGTTGAACGCCAGACTCGATCTCCTGAATAACCCCCTCCCTTCTATGCCAGCAGACCTTCTCCCCTTTGCTACGCGCCCAAACACTAAACAAACAGCCTCAACTTGGGTTAAATTATGTAAGTTTAAGACAAAGGAATTCCTATGGGCAACCTCTGGAGACCTCCCTGACCACCGCCCGATGCACACACTTATTAACTCATGTAATTTTCTGGAACTGATTGAGCTTAACTCGGTCTCCAAGCCACTAATAGGGAGTAATAGACATAGACCTACCCAGTCTTGGTTTGAGAAACTCTTGACATTTGAAACCATCCCACGCAAACTCATCTCCCTGTGCTATTTGGCAATGGTTAGTCCCCGCTCCCCTGGAACGCCGCAATACTTGAGGCATTGGGCTGCTGAACTTGATGTAGAGCTGAATGAAACTAACATTATGTGTAATCATGCGCATTCTCATAGTTTTTCTAGGTGCACTAGGATACAGGAACACACATATAAGGTCCTTACCCAATGGTATCAGACTCCAAAGCAACTGTATGTAAGGGGTATGAGACACGATGACAAATGCTGGAGGTGCCTAGAAGATATGGATATCTCATATCTTCTGGTTTTGCTCGAAGATCCATCCATTCTGGGAGGGGGTCTTATCCACTATTCGGGAAGTAACACATGTCACCGTAGAGGTGCCCCCCACTCTTGCTCTCCTGTGGCTCCCAACTCCCTCTTTTTCTCCCTCAAAAAAATGCTTGACCACTCAGTTACTTCAAGCCGCCAGATTGCTCATCCCACAGAAATGGTTGTGCACAGAACCCCGCACTATTGAGGCTTGGCTGAACAAAGTAGACCATATTTGTCGTATGGAGGAACTGGCGAGTTGGGAGGACAGGAATCATAACAAGTACATGAAGCTATGGACACCTTGGTTCATGTTTAGGGGTGACCAACTGAGCAAACAAACGTCACATGGGACCACGGGCAACAATGCAGTGTAAGCACTATGTCGAATGGATCACGTATGATCTAACTATTAGTTTCCATTAGTATGAGTGAGTAGTCAATATGAATTTACCTGCACTCATATGTACTCTTGGTGCGTACTTTCTTTATTTGATATGCTATATTTGTGCATGTGTCATGGATAGGTTATTGTTTTGGTACCCTCTTCCTGTTCCTTCCCCTACTTCTTCATCCCATACTCCCCCCATCCTTGTGTTCCCCGACCTCATCTCCCCTTCCTCCCCTCCCCCACTCCTTCCTATGCCTTTGTGTCATTATGTTCACTAGTTATATGGCAATGTCGTTTGCATACTTAAGTTGAGCATCCGCAGCCTCTGGATAATAATTACATAATGGGGTTTGATTACTCTATTACTCTATATTAGATTCTGGGAGAAATCACTGTGATTGTCATTCCTATGCAGATTCTGTACTCAGGTTCATGCCTTAAATCTGTCATGCTACTGTGAAACCTTTCGGTATTGTACACGCTGTGCCCCATTATCTTCACCATTGTACTCTGTTGTGGTATGCATTTGTGATGTACTTTTCAATATAAAGAGAATTGTCAAAGAATATAACTACTATAATAATGCTAATGTGTACAAGAATATAACTACTATAATACTGCTCCTATGTGTAAGAATATAACTACTATAATACTGCCCCCTATGTACAGGAATATAACTACTATAATACTGCTCCTATATACAAGAAGATAACTACTATATGTCACGGCTGTTTAAGGGTAACCAGAGCATACACAGTAAAAAAGAGCTACTGACCGGACCCAAACTAGGGAAGAGAAAGGGTGACCCCTGTCAGACCCTCAACACTCTCCCTATGCTGCTAAAGCACATGCCCGGATCCAAGTGGTGGAACGAGGCATGCCCGCGTACCTAAGACTGATGAGCCCTGTAACCCTTACAATAGTGGAAGGGGCACGGCCACCGATGCCCTGCTCAGAATATGGAGGGAACCGTGGCCACCTCAGATCTAGTCAGAAAATCACCAGGTACACAACAATGTCTGCACACTTAGCTGATGGAGCTGCAGCCGCAGAGAAGACGGATCCAAGGGCTGCTGGCAATATCCGGAGTGCTTGCAGCAACAGAACACAGGTCCAGAGAACTAATAGCTTAACAAGTGGAGATACTCAAGGCAGAGCTACAACTGAAAAGAGAAATATAATCCACGCCCTGCAATAGGAGGAGGGGTGATTTAAAGGCAGGGAAATCAAACGCAGGAGAAACAGCTGGGAGTAAAGACCTCATCACAGGGGCGGAGAAACAGAACAGTGAGAAGACCTCCAAACTCTAAGTGACATCATCACAGGGGTGGAGACACAGAGCTGTGAGAACGTCTCAAAGCTCTGGTAGTGACACTATAATACTGCTCCTATGTACAAGAATATAACTACTATAATACTGCTCCTATGTACAAGAATATAACTACTATAATACTGCTCCTATGTACAAGAATATAACTACTATAATACTGCTCCTATATACAAGAATATAACTACTATAATACTGCTCCTATGTACAAGAATATATTAGTACGCAGAGTCTGACGGCTGACCTGAGCAGACGCATGTAGGAGAAGCTCCTCTCCATGCAATCCTGCAACCTGGTATATCTCGCACTATAGCCCGTCAAAGTATGGGGAAAGTTGGCAAATTCATCCCTAAAGACAAAACCGATTCTCCAAAGCCGGATCGAGGGGCCTCAGACATGGAGAAGTACTTGAACAAGAAGCCCTCCGGCTCTGTGAGCGGAGCGTCCAAGATGGCGCCGCATGAACCAGACGACTGGTCACAAGACACTGATGGAGCTAACGGAGGCCTAGAAGACGGGCCACAGCTCACAGGCATAGCGCCCATATCAAGGAGGTTTCTCCAACAAGCCCTCTCATCGGCTATTGCACCAGTGCTACACGACCTTCAAGAAATCAAATCCGACATTAAACAGATCGGACACCGTGTGGAGGCACTAGAGGGAAATCAATCGGCCATACTATCTTTTACCCGCTCTCTGGGAGAAAACACCGTGGCCTGCATGGACTCCTTAGACACAGCCTTCTCCCTCATCGAGGACCAGGAGAACCGCAGCAGGCGGAAAAATATTCGGCTGCGCGGCATACCGGAACTGATTCCACACGAGGACTTACCCGAGACGGCAGCCGCCATCTTTGCCACCCTTCTGGGTACAGAGAACGCAGCAGATATTGAAATTGAGCGAATTCACCGATCGCTCAGACCGAAACCTAAGGATACTGAGAATCCTAGGGATGTCATCTGTGGTTTGCTGAAGTACACAGACACGGCGGCCTTGCTGAAAGCGGCTAGGGAGCAAAAAGATCTCACCTACGAGGGGGCCACGATCCTGTTGTTCCAGAACAAACGGAGAGTTCTCCGGCCCCTTACAGACCACCTGCGGCACATTAAAACGCCATATAAATGGTTGTTCCCCTTTGGCCTAACATTTGCGGTCGGGGGCAGGAGGTGCACCATACGTGTCCCAAAGGATCTAGCTGCGGCCTGGGAGTTACTCCAGACCACCCGACTGGACATCCCATCGTGGCTGCCCTCGGCGGAGACCGGGATACCGCTACCAGATCTACCAGGAGTACAGCGGTGGTCCAAAGCCATGCTGAAGAGGAAGATGGGCCCTGGTTCCAGAGACACATGAACTCTGCGGCTTAGGGGTTCACCCCGGTTGCTTATCAGTCTGTCTCCGTGAGTGATATGTGAAGACGGATGCGATTCCACACTTCCATTTTTTACCTAGCAAGTATTACTTGGCTTTATTGTGTGGTACTTGACAAAATTGTACATGCTCAATCTGTTTTACATGTCTCTGTCTTGCTCCGGTCCCATGCACTCCCCATGTATTCCCCATGTTATGTTACCAAATTGATTAGGAGTTTCATATAATGGGTTATGATATTCAATTGCTCCATGTACTGCACCAGGTTAGCAGGATCTGCTGGATGTTTAGGATCTATATACGACCTTAGATCCCCCCCACATGTCTTACATCAGGGGTACACTAGCGCAGTCCTGATGTCAGCGCACTAACTGGGTGGACGGCATACTGACTGTATGCTCCTTATTGGGAGTTGTCAGATGTATCCCCCCCAAGTTTTGTTACGTGGCCATGTTCCTACGTTCTGCGAGGAATAATGGTTATACTCCAGTTATCTACGGTTTTAGGATCTCTTTTGCACAGGATGTTAGGCTGCTGCTGGTGGGTTCATATGTACATGCGAGATGTCACTGATTAAATGCACATCTTTTAAAGTAAGAGGGTTTAACACTCCACAAAAAAGATCACAAGTCCTACGTTTATTAAAGAAATCTCGCACGGACATATGCTTCTTTCAAGAGCTGCACTTCCGATCCGAGAATGTTCCCACTCTCCAGAAGGGATATTTCAATAATTGGTTCCTTAGTACCTTTGATAAGGCCAAAAGAGGGGTCGGTATTGCCATTGCCAAAAGCGTACCGTTTACAATGACAGCCACACAGTCAGACGCAGAGGGCAGATTTGTTTTTGTAAAAGGGACAGTAGGCACCCAACCTGTAACCCTAGCGAGCCTATACAGCCCTAACACGGGTCAGAAAGCCTGGATCTCACAGACATTGCAAGTTTTTAAGGCCTTTGCTGAGGGGATCTGTATTGTTGGCGGGGACCTTAATGTAGCGCTAAACCCTAGTATTGATACCTCAGACGGTTCCACTCAGCAAACACAGAAAACCCTAGGTCGTATTAATTTGTGCATTTCAGACGCTAACTTGACTGATGCCTGGCGCTTAGTACATCCCTCGGACAGGGACTATACCTTTTTCTCTGCCCCCATAATGTTTATAAAAGATTGGACTACCTCCTGATTTCGAACTCCTGCATTGACATAGTAGAGCAGGCAGTGATTGATCCTATTACAATTTCGGATCATGCTCCGGTGTCGGTGGTTATACATATCTCTAGTCTACCCTCCCAAAGTAAACAATGGAGACTTAATGAGACATTGTTGGATAAGAGGGAAGTAGTGGATGCACTGTCACGGAGGCTGTCGTGGTTTTTTGAGGAGAACTTAACTCCAGATGTTCCTTTAACAACTGTGTGGGAAGCACATAAATCTGTTATGAGGGGAGAATTCATAGCCCTGGGTTGCAAAATTAAAAGGGAGAGGCAGCAAACATTACAGTCCCTACTTAAACGGATTACAGAGATTGAAACTCTTCATAAAAGATCTAGAGCCTTACAGGCTCAACAAGAACTCCTCCTCCTGAGAGCGAAACTGAAAGACCACCTAAATATATGCCATGCTAGGGCGTATCAATATGCGCAGTTCCGGTTTTTCTCTCATGGGGATCGAGGCTCAAAGTTGATGTCTGCCCTGGTCAAGCAAAGGAAAGACTCTATGTATATTCCTAACATAAAATCTTCAGATGGTAAATCTCTGCATAGAACGGCAGACATAGCTAAGGAATTCCAGAAATTCTATCAAGACCTGTATGGGTTAGATACTAAGGCTAATCGCTCAGACCTAACTACAGATTCTGTGCTAGATGATTTTCTGTCTAACTTAGATTTGCCTCACCTTAGCAGGGAAGAGGGATCCTTGTTGACTGTCCCAGTTACTGAAGAGGAAGTAGGGAAAGTCCTGAAGTCAATGCCCATGGGGAAATGCCCTGGACCGGATGGATTTCCAGTGGGGTACTACAGGAAATTTGCTAGTATTTTATGCTCACGAATTGGTGTAATTCTCTTCTCACAGGTGGACGCCTCCCTACTCAATCTCTAGAAGCTACAGTGACTATCCTGCCTAAACCTGGGAAGGACCACACGCTCTGCGGGAGTTACAGGCCCATATCTCTCCTGAATGTCTCTCGTCTCAGCTCCTTTCTACCTAAACTGATCCACCCTGATCAAGCGGGTTTTGTGCCGGGAAGAGAGGGGAACCATAACTCCTGCAGAGTCGTTACGGCCATTCAGTGGGCAAGCAAGCAAGGTACACCTCTGACTTTTCTGAGCGTTGATGCGGAGAAGGCCTTCGACCGGGTGAACTGGAAGTTTATGGGGAAAGCATTGCAGAGGTTTGGTATCCCTGAACAATTTCAAAAGGCTATTATGACCCTATACACCAACCCGAGCTCTAAAATTAGAGTAAACGGCACCTTATCGCCTTCTTTCCCTATACATAACGGCACCCGACAGGGCTGCCCATTATCCCCCGCTCTATATATATTAGTGATGGAGACCCTTCTACAAGCCATTAGAGACCATCCTGGTATAAGAGGGGTCAGGGCCAAGAATGATACAATTGAATATACCAATGTCGCTTATGCTGACGACCTTTTAGTAATGGTCTCCAACCCGGTCGAGGCCTTCCCGCATCTCCTCTCTCTATTTAACTTATTCGGTGAAGTCTCTAACTACAAAGTGAATTACACCAAGTCGGAGGCCATGAACATTACAGCTCCATAAAAAAGTGTGTCCTCCCTTAAAGCCACGACACCCTTCCTATAGCAGACTTCCCACATTACATACCTGGGAGTTAAGATCCCGTCTGATCCGAAAAACATTTTCCAACTGAATTATGCGCCCCTCTTGTCTGAGGTACAACGCTTATTGGGCCCTCTCCGCATTCCATACACCTCTTGGATGGGGAGAAAGAACCTACTGAAGGCCTTTGTGCTACCTAAAATACTTTATGTCATGCAGATGCTGCCTGTCTTCCTTCCCTCCTCATTTTTTACACAGATACGAAGATTGTTTTCTACTTACCTGTGTGGGGGGGGGGGGGGAGGGAGCTAGGATAGCGCATAGCAGATTAATCTTGAGGAAGACTCAGGGAGGGTTTGCACTGCCAGACGCGCAGTTATATTACCAGGCAATCCATCTTAGACGGTGGATGCAACTTCACGTTCCTAATTATTCTACGTTGGGCACTGCCTTAGAGATACTCCAACTTTCTCAACTACAGAGAGCTGCACTGTGGGGTCTGACCACCACATCCCTACATAGCCATACGCTGCTCAAAGGCACAAGTCTGGTGATTAAGCAACTCAACAAGGATCACGGGTTATTAGGCAACCCCTCACTAGTCATGCCTGCAGATTTAGCTCCTTATGCTGTAAGACCTAAAATAGCAAGCACACCTCCAGCGTGGAGTGCCCTTAGAGATTTCAATGTCAAAATGCTCCTAGATGATGCCTTAGGTAAATTACCTTCTGAACACCCTCTGCGTCTGGCTGTGCAATCCTGCAATTTCTTGGGCTTAGCCGACTTTAAGTTAATCAGCAAGACTTTATTAGGGAAACTAGCTCACAAACAGGAGCTGACATGGTTCGAAAAAATTCTGTCCTCCAGCTCACCGCACAGAAGAGTGATCTCTTTATTCTATTTAGGTTTAAATCTACCCAGCACTACCGATGTCCCCCTATTCTTGAGAACCTGGGAGTCAGAATTAGATAGGACCTTCTCGGAGACAGACGTTCTCCGGCTTTATGCACACTCACATGGCTTTTCCAGGTGTGTCAAGATTCAGGAACATTCCTTTAAGGTACTCACCCAATGGTATATGACACCAAGGCAGCTGTTCCTTAGAGGTCTTAGTTCTAGTGACCGTTGTTGGAGATGCGAGACCGGGGAGGGCACTCTCTCACATATTTTCTGGTCCTGCCCTAAGATTCAGCTTTTCTGGGCTGCAGTATCCAAAGCCATTAACTTGATTACGCACAAGGCGATACCTTTGTCTCCAGAGTTGGTCCTACTATGGCTGCCCACTACGGACCTATCCCCTTCCAACAATAATTTAGCCACACAACTGATCCAGGCTGCGAGGCTGATAATCCCCCAGAGGTGGCTCAGTACAGACCCACCTACTTTCTTACAATGGGTGAATAAGGTTGACCACATACAACGTCTCGAGGAACTGGCTAGTTGGGAGTCTAGAACACATGAGAAACATGTCAAAATGTGGAACCCTTGGCTACATTATCGTCTCTCACCCACAGTGACAGCTCAATAAAGGTCATTTGACCCTATCCTCTTGTACTGCTACACTTTACCCTAATGCAGTGTTTTCACATATTTCCATAAGCTGTGCTTAGAGATCCAGTTTATAGTTTGGTTTGTTTGGTAAGGCCGTTTGCCTTGCTGTTCACCATCAGGATAAAATGTCCCCGCAGACTAAGTGACTCTTACAAACACATTTCTATACGCACAGGGTGTACGCCCGCAGAGACACACAAGGGCCTATATTTGTGTACGATATGTTGTAATATATGTACTTCATGATGGGTCTCTGTCTCAACGCAATTTTTTGTTCATACTGCTTGTGCATGCCTATGGGATGTGCCTATCCCCTTTAAGGCTTTTATTTGCTGTACTTGTGACTTCTCGCTCTAAGTAAGTACGGTCACTTTGTAAGTGCTGTCTGCTTCTTTTCAATAAAAAGAAAATTGACAAGAATATATTAGTAGTTATATACTATAATACTGCCTCCTATGTACAAGAATATAACTACTTATGTACAAGAATATAACTACTATTATACTGCTCCTACGTACAAGAATATAACTACTATAATACTGCCCCTATGTACAAGAATATAACTACTATAATACTGCTCCTATGTACAGGAATATAACTACTATAATACTGCCTCCTATGTACAAGAATATAAATACTATAATAATGCTAATATGTACAAGAATATAACTACTATAATACTGCTCCTATGTGTAAGAATATAACTACTATAATACTGCTCCTATGTAAAAGAATATAACTACTATAATACTGCTCCTATGTACAAGAATATAACTACTATAATACTGCTCCTATGTACAAGAATATATAGCAGTTATATACTATAATACTGCCTCCTATGTACAAGAATATAACTACTATAACACTGTTCCTATGTACAAGAATATAACTACTATAATACTGCCTCCTATGTACAAGAATATAACTACTATAATACTGCCTCCTATGTACAAGAATATAACTACTATAATACTGCTCCTATGTACAAGAATATAGCTACTATAATACTGCCTCCTATGTACAATAATAGAACTACTATAATACTGCCTCCTATGTACAAGAATATAACTACTATAACACTGTTCCTATGTACAAGAATATAACTACTATAATACTGCCTCCTATGTACAAGAATATAACTACTATAATACTGCTCCTATGTACAAGAATATAACTACTTTAATACTGCCTCCTATGTACAAGAATATAACTACTATAATACTGCCTCCTATGTACAAGAATATAACTACTTTAATACTGCCTCCTATGTACAAGAATATAACTACTATAATACTGCCTCCTATGTACAAGAATATAACTGCTATAATACTGCCTCCTATGTACAAGAATATAACTACTATAATACTGCTTCTATGTACAAGAATATAACTGCAATAATACTGCCTCCTATGTACAAGAATATAACTACTATAATACTGCTCCTATGTACAAGAATATGACTACTATAATACTGCCTCCTATGTACAGGAATATAACTACTATAATACTGCTCCTATGTACAAGAATATAACTACTATAATACTGCTCCTATGTACAAAAATATAACTACTATAATACTGCTCCTATGTACAAGAATATAACTACTATAATACTACTCCTATGTACAAGAATATAACTACTATAATACTGCTCCTATGTACAAGAATATAACTACTATAATACTGCCTCCTATGTACAAGAATATAACTACTATAATACTGCTCCTATGTACAAGAATACAACTACTATAATACTGCCTCCTATGTACAAGAATATAACTACTATAATACTGCCTCCTATGTACAAGAATATAACTACTATAATACTGGCCCTATATACAAGAATATAACTTCTATAATACTGCTCCTATGTACAAGAATACAACTACTATAATACTGCTCCTATGTACAAGAATATAACTACTATAATACTGCTCCTATGTACAAGAATATAACTACTATAATACTGCTCCTATGTACAAGGATATAACTACTATAATACTGCTCCTATGTACAAGAATATAACTACTATAATACTGCCTCCTATGTACAAGAATATAACTACTATAATACTGCTCCTATGTACAAGAATATAACTACTATAATACTGCTCCTATGTACAAGAATATAACTACTATAATACTGCTCCTATGTACAAGAATATAACTACTATAATACTGCTCCTATGTACAAGAGTATAACTACTATAATACTGCCTCCTATGTACAAGAATATAACTACTATAATACTGCTCCTATGTACAAGAATATAACTACTATAATACTGCTCCTATGTACAAGAATATAACTACTATAATACTGCTCCTATGTACAAGAATATAACTACTATAATACTGCGCTTTATGTGCAAGAATATAGCTACTATAATACTGCGCTTTATGTGCAGGGTTATGCTGCTGAAGTCAGTGCATGTAAGGCCTTTAAACTTTTCTTCCTACAAGTTCTCCTGAGCTGTGGCTGCTCCATGCCGGGAGAGGTGATCCTTCATGATATGATTGGAGTGAGGTTCTTTCACCCCAGGGTAGTCAGTCACATAGAATGCCAGCTGGATTTGTAAAAACACTAATTTGCTCATAGTAAGTTAAATCCCTACAAATACAAAGCCATCACCCTTCATTAAACCATGTATATCACATCAGCGGGCAAAGTATTAACCCCTTCTCAGTCTCTTGAGGCTGCAGCAAGAGACACCAGGCTTCTGTAAATAGCTAATACATGCAGTTTTTTTCGATGCCTACAATTGTTGATAATCCAGTGGCAACACTACTGTAGGACGGGTTTCTTCTGTATATTTTAAATATCACTAATAGTACTGTTATGCCCTAAAAAACACAACTATAGTATTTTTTGTCTTCCTGACAAGAACAATTTTTGTAAAAAGTGTTTCAATTTGTGATAATAACTTTTGAATGCTTTCACTCAACCATTCTATTCTTAGATTGTTTTCTTTATGTTAGTGGTAATTTTAGGTTAGCATACTATTTTCTAAATGTAAATTTTTCCGCTTTAAAGACAAATAGTGATAACTTATAGTTATTGATTATTATTCCTCATATGACTTTATATTAGCATTGTTTTGTAAATGTCATTTCCTTTTTTTGGGGAATGTTAGAAGACTTTTAAAAGTATTTTTTCTAAATTTTTAGTTCATTTTCAAAACTGACTTTTTAAAGGACCAACTCAATTTTGAAGTGACTTTCAGAGGCTTATATAAAATAAAATAAAACATTAAAAAAATCCCATTTTAGAAAGTATTGTTAACCTTTTAGCTGTTCCGCGGGAATTAAAGCAAAGTAGAGGTGAAATTTAAACATTTCATTTTTTTTCTCCAGATTTTTCCAAATCAATACATTTTTCCTGTAAGGTGCAAGGTTATATTGACTATGCTGATTCAGCATTTTCAGAAGCACTGCATATTTTTTCAAAATCTGTTCTATGGGCATATGGCAGGGCTTAGAAGGGAAGGAGCGCCATGGTTTTTAGAGGCCAGAGTTTGCTAGAATGGTTTTTGGGTGCTATATTGCATCTAAATAGACCCTGAGGTACCGTTACTGGTACAACATTTTGGAAACTACACCCCCAAGAAATATTTCAAGGTGTGTAGTAAGCACTTTGACCCAATAGGTGTTTCATAAAGTTTAGGAACACTTGGCTGTGAAAACAACAAATTTAATTTTTTACAAGAAAATTTTACTTTAGGCCCAATTTTTTCATTTTCATAAGGGGTAACTGGAGAATATCATCTCACAATTTGCTGCCCATTTTCTCCTGAATGCAGCAACACCCCATATGTGATCGTAAACTTCTGTATGGGCACATGGAAGGACTCAGAAGGGAAGGAGCGCCATTTGGTTTTATTGCTGGAATAGTTTTCATGTGCCATGTTGCATTTGAAGAGGCCCTGAGGCACCCCTACAGTAGAAACCCCCAAAAAGTGACCTCATTTTGGAAACTAAACCTCCCAAGGAATTTTACAAGGGACATGGTGAATGTGTAGTAGATGGTCAATAGTGAAATTACAGGGTACGTAAAGCACAAAATTAATACTGCATGGATGTGTGGTACAATGCAGCAGTGAGTTCTACTAACTCTACTAAGGATCGCTGCATTCTAGGGGTTTAGTCAGGACATCCCTCCTTTCATAAATTCTGAACTTGTGGGTGTACCTAGAGGTACTCTCGCACAGGTTATACATTTTACTGGTGGAATTCTACCTTTTCTTTGCAAATATTTTTCCAGGGGTGTACTGTACACCTCAGCAACCTAGGTGCTAAAGTGGTCAAGACCTGACCTACTTTTACAAAGACGGTCAAATCTTACGTCATTTTGGGGCATTCCATGTTGTGTTATCTTTGTAATGTAAAAATTTAAGAATTGCTTTGAATCATGTTTGGGCCATATACATACAGTAAATTACAGTCTGGTACAAAGCATCTGCACTCCAATACTGTATTATTTCTGTGCAGCACGAGCCCCCCAAAATGTCATCACCTATCCTGCATTTACTGGGGTCCACTTTAGGGGTTACGCAAAGATCTATGGGGGATATTGGGCAATAATTTGCTGGGCATATAAATTAGTTTGGGTCACCATAAAATGTTCAAATTCTTTAGAGTAAAACATTTTGAAAACATCAATTTTTGTGAAAACCACACAGGTGTCAACCTGGATTCTTGAGCTACCCAGAAAATCCAGAATTTGAGACTGATAATCTTCAGGAGTTGGGGTCCATATGGAACAACTCTTGGAGACTGACTCAGCTGATGTCTTGATGTGCCTTCCTGAGGGTTGCTCATTACTGGATGATGATGAGGAAGAGGAGCAGAGGAATGTGGCCTTATAGAAAATTACGGAGGATATTAATCTCAGATCACTAACAGAAGGGAGAGCACAAGTAGGATGGTAGATGGAGATGAGGGAGGAGATGTGTGGAGGTGCAGCACTGTGTAGAGCTTTGTGGATGAGAAGTTTGAGCTGTATTCTGTGGTGGATGGGCAACCAGTGAAGTGACTGGTACAGGCTATTAGCATCAGTATAGCAGGTGGATAGATGTATGAACCTGACTGCAGCATTTAGGACTGACTGAAGGGGGGAGAGTTTAGTGAAAGGGAGACCAATTAGTAATGGGTTGCAGTAGTCAAGACGAGAATGAATAAAAGCAATAAGATTTTTTTTGCCATTTCCACCATAAGAAAAGGGCGGATTCTGAAAATATTTGTGAGGTGCAGACGATAAGAGTGAGCAAGTGATTGTATATGGGGAACATCGGTAAGATCCGAGTCAAATATGGCCCAAGACAGTGGGCATGTCGCCCAGGAGTTATGATAGTGCCATAGACTGAAATTGAAAGATCAAGTTTATGTGGGTTAGTAGAACGGGGAAAGACAAGAAGTTCAGTTTTTGAGAGGTTCAGAGACAGCTGCCAGACAATTACTGATGTTTTAGAGTAAAGCAGGGGTTATGTCAGGGAATGACGTGTATAGTCGGGTATCATCAGCATAGAGAGGGTGCTGAAAGCCAGATCTACTGATAGTCTGTCCGATGGGGGCTTTGTAGAGGGAGAATAGTAGAGGCCCTAGGAATAAACCCTGAGGAACCCCAACATAAAGAGGAAGAGGAGACCCAGGGAATGATACACTAAAGGAGCTGTCAGAGAGATAGGAAGAGAACCAGAAGAGAACAGTGCCCTTGAGTCCAATTCAGTGGAGCATGGTGAAGAGGAGTTTGTGGCCTACAGTATCAAACACTGCAGAGAGATAGAGAAGAATCAGTAAAGAATAATAGCCATTCCTTTTTGCTGTCAGACGATTATTAGACACTTTAGAAAGGGCAGATTCTGTAGAGTCGAGAGGGCGAAAGACAAATTGTAAGGGGCTAGGAAGAGAGTCTGCAGAGATATAGCCTATTAAGCGAGAGTAGACGAGACGTTCAAGGAGTTTAGAGATGAAGAGGAGGTAAGAAATAGGTCGGTAGTTAGCAGCACAGGTCAGGTAAAGAGATGTTTTTTTTATAGTAGTGGGGTTATAACAGAATGTCTGAAGACAGTGAACAAGCTAAGGTCAGGGCAGGCAGCCGACAATCAGAGTTGGTTAAAGGGGTTGTCTGGGATATCACCTCTTCTATATTTCTTTACTATGTATTAGGGGAGCATTGGAGCATTTCCTTGCTCTGATGCTCCTCTTTGCTTTACTGCATTGCACAGCTTCTTTGCATAGTCGCTGCCTCCAAAACAGCCTAGGGCAGCACTATACACTGCCCATCTGTGCCAGTCACTGGGCTTACTGGTAGGTAAAAGTCTCCGCCTAGCATAGTTTTGTGAAACCCAGTACGTCACCGGCTCACAACAAACAGTGGCTCCTGTTGATACAGTGAGGTAAAGGGGAGCATGAAAGCAAGGAAAGGCTCCAATGCCCAACTCATACATAGTAAGGGAATACAGAAGAGATGATATCTGGGTTCAGCCCTGAACCCAGACAACCCCTTTAACAGGCAGAAGTTCGGTACAAAGGCAGGCAATGACACACCTTCACTGGTTTACTAGTAAAATAGGAACCTAAGCTCAGGCAAGGAATGAAAGTCAGTAAAGCATTTATATTAGAAGCTAACAATTAGAAGTAGCCGTGGACATATCAAATCAGTGTGAATGGGGAGTGAATCAGAGCTCTGACACTGTACACACTGATTGGACCGGATCAGATCTATGGTTAACTCCCAGCTGAGAATGATTCGACTTTAACAGCGCATGGCCTCAAAAGCATGTCCTTGGTAATGGGGGCATAGGAAAAAACTGTGCCAGAATCTACAGAGCAGCAGCTAGAGCCAGGTATAGACAGCCACCATTATTGGATGTGTTCTCTTCCAGCCAGCTTACATACACCCAAGCTTGAACCACCTTCTGGTTTAGCTCCATCTCAATGGCTCCTCAGTTAACCACTGGTAATAACAGATTCTAATTCCAAGAAGCACTCCAGAGGCATAACACTTGCAGGCCAATTACTTACAATGACAGCTCATTCTCACTAATGGTGCAGTGTTCAAAATTCTGGGTGCACAAAGAGGCCATGCCATGGGTAGTTTTCCTGCCTAGGTGACTGTCAACAGAATCTTAACTACCTTGCTAAAAGTAGTGCTTGGCTCAGGCCTGGGACAGTCCTATTAACAGTCTTACAGGAATCCCTCTGATGGTAGAACACAAGCACGCTGGACATTCTGATTGGTCTTTTGGTGGAGCCAACCCCTTGTCCTTAAGCCCTTGCTTTAATGCAGTACAAGAATAAGTCACAGAATTAAAACCACTGGTCTAACATTGTGTAAATTTCCCTTGTGCTGCCAAAACAGCTCAAACTGGTCAAGGCATGGACCCTTGAAGGTTTCCTGTGTTGTCTAGCACTAGTCCTTTTAAGTTCTGCTCACTTGTTCTGAGATAAGCCATCTTATTCATGTCCTTTGTTTTTAATGTTATTATTGGAGTAGTCACATGGCAGTCTGTAGAAGCAATATAAGACATTTCCAAAAATGTGAGTAAAGTTTGTTGAAGCTTGAGTAGATTTAAAAAAACTATGATCAAGTATACTGGTCTGAATGTAATCCAACAGCTCATCCATGGATGATGTGTAGATCTTGTCTTAGACCTTAATGGAAAAAAATGGTGACAGCATCCAAAATTTCTGCAGATGAGCCTTTTTTTCTAAAACATGTCCCACATGGTAGAGATGCAACATTTCGACCCGTCCTTGTCAAGGAAAGGTCTCACTAGGTCAGAACATTCCATCTCTGTCGTGTGGTACATGTTTTAATAAAGAATACTTTTCTGGGGTTTTGGATGTTGTCACAATTTGTTTTCATTTTGTGTATTAATCCAAAAGTGGGATTGCTTGGACAGGTAAATCTTCATCAATCTTCAAAAAGATTTGCGTTTGGTGAGTGCTTTATTCATTGAATTCATTCAGAAACATTATTGTCCATGTCCCGGTGGTCCCAAGATCTGCTCAGACTGAGAAACCCATTTTAATACTCTTGTATAAGGGTATGGCAACACATTCAGAATTCCTAATTCAGTTTTGGAAGCTAAAACCAGGAGTGAATTAAAAAAATAAAAGAAGTTGGATCTGTCCCTAATACTTTCCTCTTATGATCCTGATTTTGACTTCCCCCGGAGCATCAAGAAACCTCACTGTGTTGCTGTACCCTAGTAGTTGCTGAAAGGACATCATACTTTGGCTGTGATTTGCAGGGCTGACTAATATCTCCTTTAACCACCGTGATATACTATTACGTCGCAGTGGCTGAGGTAATGTATGGAGGGGGTTGCTGCAGTGAGCCCACTCCATATGCGGTGGGTGCCGGCTGTATAATACAGTCGGCACCTGGTTGCAATGATGGGGAATGGCGATCACGCCCAACCCCGTACTTTAAACCCTCAGATGCTGTGTTCAACAGCAATCGTGGCATCTGTGAAATAAGGCAGAGGGATGCAGCTCCTTCTGCCTTCTGATCGAAGTCCCTGCAGGGAAATCATGGGGGTCCGATCGGTTACCATGACAGCCTGGGGCCTGCTGAAGCTTCCTAGGCTTATCACGGTAAGCTCCCTGCTAAGCTGTGCATGAGGCACACCTTAGCAGGGAGCATGGTATGATGTTATTCACCCTAATAGATCTCTTTTAGGGTGAATGGGACAAGGGATCAAAAGAGCCCAGGTTCTAGCCAATAAGGGGGCTTATAGTTAAAGTAAAAAATGCTGTAAAAATCAAACAAACAAAAAATATAAAAAGTTTACATAACCTCCTTTCCAAATTTTACACATAAAAATATATAACAATTAAGAAACTAAACATATCAGGAGTCGCTGCTTCCAAAAATGTTTAAACTATTAAAATATACAATAATTACTGTAAAAAAAAAAACTATACAAGTATGGTATTGCCATATTGAGCCACAGAATAAGGACGTCATATTCTTTAGTGCACAGTGAACGCTGTGATGTTAAAACCTCAAAAATCTTGCCAGAATTAGTTTTTTTCTGTTTAACCCCACAAATAAATTTTTTCCAATTCCCATTTTCCAATACAAGACATGGTAAATTAAAAATGCTGCCATTAAAAAATACAACTATAAAATATACAATTTTTTATTCCGCAAACAAATAAGCTATGGCTATTGGAACAAGGGGGCGGGGGGGAGGGGGGGGGGACAAAAATGCTACGAAAATAGGCCTGTTACTTAAAGGGGTTCTGCAGTTTGTTTTAACTGATGATCTATCCTCTGGATAGTTCATCAGCATCTGACCGGCAGGGGTCCGACATCTGGGACACCCGCCGATCAGCTGTTTGAGAAGGCAGCGGCGCTCCAGCAGCACAGCGGCCTTCTCACTGTTTACCGCAGGCCCAGTGACGTCACTTGTATCAACTGGCCTGGGCGGGGCTAAGCTCCATTCAAGTTAACGGAGTTTAGCCGCGCCCAGGCCAGTTGATACAAGTTGTGACGTCACTGGGCCTGCGGTAAACAGTGAGAAGGCTGTGGAGCTGCTGGAGCGCCGCTGCCTTATCAAACAGTTGATCAGCAGGGGTCCCCGATGTAGGACCCCCACCGGTCAGATGCTTATGATCTATCCAGAGGATAGATCATCAGTTAAAACAAACTGTAAAACCCCTTTAAGGGTTCAAAATGGTTGCTCCAAGATTTAAACACAGGACAGGGGACAAGAGTATAATTGATAGGAGTCTGATGCTTGGACCCACACCCATTATGAGAATGGTTGTCCTGTTGTGCATGAATTCATTAATTTTTATCAAACTGCCATAAATATCTCTAGCAGTATCATCAGGAAGGTATGGAGCGCCAGCATGCATACTCTACTACCACTCCATTTATGTTTTCGGACATTCTCATAATCATGAGGGTCCCTGTGTTCAGACCCCCACCAATCAGACACTTACTCATTATTGGCAGGTTGGTGGCCCATGTCTAGAGCTATCCTGCTTTTCAAGGCAGGTGCGGGTGTCGCTCCACTCTTCCTGTGTGTTTTGGGACTAGTGGTCAGAGAACTTCCTTTAAGCGCTGCTAGAGTTAATCCTTCTTTATTGCTCTCTGTCCAGCTGCTGACTAAGGTGCTGATTATGCTTTCTACTTAAATGGGCTGTGGTTTTACCTCCTCATCTGAGCTTTGATGTTTTCTAGTTTCTAGTAATCAGGGAAGGAGTGATTTCTTTTCTGACCACCTGTGTACCTTACCTTGCTTGACTACTGATTATGCTCTTTGCGCCTGCCTTGATCTTGAATTGATATCCACCTGACCTTCCTGGGAATTGTTATCTGGAACATGCACATACTCAGCCCTGACCTTGGACTGAATTCAGACTACTCATTTTACCTGATCCCTTGCTGCTTCTCACTGGTGTCTCTAACCACCATGGATCAACTTTCAACTACACCAGGACTTCTCCAGAAGGTAGCAGCCTGGTTGGTTTCCTGCAGTGGAGTCCACATCCTTTTACAGGGGTTAAAGGGTGATTACCAGGGAACTGTCAGGAAAACGCCGATAGGTTTAATGTCAGACTGGTTAGTTGGCACAGCAGGTCCACTTCCACTGTCTGTTACAGTTTGTAAAGGGGATATATTTGAATCTTGGAACACCCCTTTAAGGAAATTTGAAGAAAATGCTGAATATATGAAAAAAAATAGGAAAGAATGAAAAAAAAATAGTGGGATGGAGCTGGTGGAAGATTTAAGGAACAGCAGCACAGCAGAGCAACAGCTCAGCAAAACAGCAGCACAGAAGAACAGCAGCACAGCAGCTCAGCAGCACAGCAGGAGCAGCTCAGCAGAACAACAGCTCAGCAGAACAGCAGCACATCAGCTCAGCAGAACAGCAGCACAGCAGAACAGCAGCACAGCAGGAGAAGCTCAGCAGAACAACAGCACAACAGAACAGCAGCACAGCAGGAGAAGCTCAGCAGAACAGAAGAACAGCAGCACAGTAGGAGCAGCTCAGCAGAACAAAAGCTCAGCAGAACAGCAGCACAGCAGGAGAAGCTCAGCAGAACAACAGCACAACAGAACAGCAGCACAGCAGGAGAAGCTCAGCAGAACAGAAGAACAGCAGCACAGTAGGAGCAGCTCAGCAGAACAAAAGCTCAGCAGAACAGCAGCACAGCAGCAAAACAGTACAGCAGCTCAGCAGCACAACGGATTGTCATTCTGTTTTAAGTGAGCGAAAATATCTCTTTTCTAGCCCTCTCCCTTTTGCTGACATCTTTCCTATCTATTCTTTTTTTAAACCGGGCACAGATGCTAGTAGATTAAAAAAAACTTCTTCTATGCACACAGTATTAAAGGCTTTTTTTGAAAAGCACCATTTATGGTCCTTTAGGATAGGCTATCTGCAGAGTGCGCTTTATGGAATTCTTACCTCGTGGTCTCAGAGTGACACTCAGACACTGTAGTATTTGACAGAGCTCCTATATATGGCTGTGTGTGGCACTGCAGCTCACCAGCAGTTACATCATATACAGATGTAGCAATCACTGTCTTTACAAAGTGTAGTGTGGCACCATACATAGATTAGTGTGTAAGGGCTTGGCAGCACCGACCTTAACGTTTAATGTTATGGTCTGCCTTATGTTACAAGGTTAGCTGTGCAGTTTTTGTGTGTTTTCTCCCATACAGAAGGAACTGTGCTGTGCTCACTGAGGACATCTAGTGTCAGCTCCATGTATTGAAAGCAGGACAGGTCTCTAATGAAGTGAAATTGAGAGTGAGAGTGAGTGATACTTGCAAATTGGTGCCCCACCCCAGGTACTAAGTGACAGGCTGGAGCAGTGTTGCCCACTGATCCCATGATGTACAAGGTACACTGTTAAAGGACTCTTGGATATAACTAGAGATGAGCGAATCGAATCCCACAAAGTGGAATTTGATCATAATTTCAGGATAAATTTGATTTGCCTCGAAGCCGAATTTCCTCGTGCTTGGATTAAACCTGGAATAGTGTAAAAAAAACAAAAAATTGATTGAAGATCTCGTCCAAAATCCTGTATGTGGTGATGTATGATGTCACCACGCCGGCCAGGATGATGACGTAATCTCGCGCCACACAAGATTTCACTCCAGATCTTCAAGCAAGATGGCGGTGGCTGGTCCTTCCTGAGCAAATGGAGGTGGTAAGTTTGATAAAAAAAACATTTTTATGTAAATTTCACACTGTTTTTACACTCAGATGCCACGATCATGTATGAACACGGCATCTGAGGGATACAATGACGGGGGGTGGCGCTATGGCAGCTCTCTGTCATTGCACCTGCTACTTACAAAAAAAGGCGCTTCGTGACGAAGTTATTCGTCAAGCAATTTTTTTTTTATTCAGCAAATCAGCTGAATCAAACTTTTCGCTCATCTCTAGATATAACCCTGAGGTGTGAGACAATACCAGTGTTCTGCATGAACTGCAAATATACAGTACACAGGGCTGCCACGGTGGACCATGGTGGATTCATCTCCATAACTGGTGCAACCAGTGCCTGCTGCTATGGTATACTGTATGGTAGAGGCATGGTGCCCTCTTTAAAGTAGTTGTCCGGGTTCAGAGCTGAACCCGGACATACCTATAATTTCACCCAGCCAGCCCCCCTGATGTTAGCATCGGAGCATCTCATGTGATCTAGTGCAGGGCAAGGGCTCTTTTGTTTACAATAACACACTGCCGGGCGGAGGCTTCCGCCCGGCACTGTGTTCGGGGACGTCACCGGCTCTGATGTGCATGCTGCAGCGCTGCCCTAGCCGTTTTACTGGCTAGGGCAGCGCTTAAGCCCACCCATCAGTGCCGGTGACGTCACCAGGATTCCTGGCAGCCCCATGGAGAGCCCGGTACGTCACCGGAACTCCTGAAAATGCCTTTGCCCTGCGCGATTTAGCGCAGGGCAAAGGAGAGCATCGGAGCATGAGATGCTCCGATGCTCAAGTCAGGGGGGGCTGCCTAGGTGAAAATGGAGGAATGTCCAGGTTCAGCTCTGAACCCAGACAACCCCTTTAAGAAGAATGCATCTTTGGTGCCACTCCAACAACCCAGTACCTGTCACGGCTGTAAGTGAGCAACAAGAGCCTACACAGTGAATAGCAACTGACCGGACCCAAACTAGGGAGGATAAAGGGTGACCCCTGTCAGACCCTAAAAGCTCTCACCAAAGCTGCTAAGCACATGTCCGGATCCGAATGGTGGATCGAGACATGCCCGCGTACCTGAGGCTGATGACCACTGAAACCCCTACAATAGTGGAAGGGGCATGGCCACCGGTGCCCTGCTCAGTATATGGACGGAACCGGGGTCGCCTCGGATCCAGTGACAGTACCGTTGCTTCATCTCTGCAATACCAGACACAGCCACAGGGACACGAGCGGAGATCTGTAGGTTAGGCCCAGTCCATATCTTGTTTTTTTTCCCACACATTTTGCACTTGTGCTGGAAGAGCTCCTGGCTTGCATGTGCAGCATCTTCATAGGCGCCCTATGCACCCAGCGTAAAGAGCATTTTTGGGCATATGCTAGGGCTTCAGCTTTTTTCACTGTGTAGAAAAGAGTAGCCTACTACGACCCACTATACCTTTTTTCTTAGATTTTTATTTATTTATTCTTTTATTATTGCAGTCAATGGTCCACATGTGGCAATGAATGATTCTTCCTGGGGACTTCATTGAATGAACATTTTATAGACTGTCCAGAGAAAGATAACCTTGGAATTTGTTGGGCGGAGTGATAAAAAGACACGGTAAAGAAGTTGGGCGTAGTAGAGGCTAGTTGCTATATTGTTCTGGAAGGGTCAGGATCTAAGTTGAGGCCAGATCCTGGGACCATGTGTAAGGATTGCCTGATCAGGGAGATGTGTTGAGGCTATCCCCTGAGATATGTTGTTGGATTGAATTACAAATAAAAGAGTTGAGCTTCATCTGGATCGTCTGGCTTTTGAATGAAGGAACCTTGAAGCGACGTCTAGGCTTTTAATATTGATGACCTATCCTCAGTGTAGCTCATCAATATCAGATTGGCAGGGGTCCGACACCCGCCATCCCCCCGCCGATCATCTATATGAAGGTAATGCGTGTGCAGTGCACTTGTGTTGTCTCCCTTCTCTCTTCCTCCTCGCTGCTGCTATATCTATGGTGAGCAAGAAGAAAGATGGAGATGGCATGTGCACACTGTGCGCGCCTTCCCTTCATACAGCTGACCGGCACGGGTGCTGGGTGTCGGACCCCCGCTGATCTGATATTGATGGCCTATTTTGAGGATAAGTCATCAATATTTAAAGCTCGGAGAACCCCTTTAAGGTCTCATTCGCACAACCGCATTTTGTATCAGTTCCGATCCGCATTTTTTGCGGATTGCACTTGGATCTATTCATTTCTATGGATCTGAAAAAACAAAACAAAAAAAACAGACTGCTCACAGATGTCATCCGTGAGCTTTACACATCTGTGTGTCCGTTCCACAAAAATATACAGCATGTCCTATTCTTGGCGCAGAAAGCTGACCACGGACCCAACGGACGTCATCCGTGTTTTACAGATCCGTGTTTTGCTGACCTCAAAATGGATACGTTGTGTGCATGAGCCTTTAATAATATGGACTATAAAACACAGATAAAGATGTGTCTCGTACCATGACTTGGGGCATGACTGTAAATAAAATTAGGCCAACACATTGACATCACGTGTATTGGTCTGAACTTATCAGAAGTCTGGAGAACTTTTCCGAAGACAGCAGTGACGGCGGTAAAAATGTTCGGCCTAGAGACTGCCTGTAATTTGGTATTCATCCTCTATCTAACGCAACCTGACATGCAAGTTGCATTTGGTACCTCACACATAAGTGATCTGAACTGCCTGCTATTTTAGTTGATGATAATTTGGTCTGTGTTTGGCTATGGTTCATGGTTCGGTCAGCTTTTCCTGATACTATATTCCCGTTAGTTCCAGTAAAGGTTTTGCTGTCAGCTCCTCTTAGCGTTGATGTGCTCATGAACTGTGAATGCACTGCAGCTTGGGACCAGCCCGCGTGAACTGCTGAGATCTCTCCAATTGTTGAGGGACTGAAGAACGAGAAGGAGGGGGCGACAGAGGGGAAAACAGGACACAGCGGGGAGGGGAGTCTTACTTGCTCCTTCCTTCAAGCAACAAGAAATGAACGAGGGAAATCAGTTGTTGAGATAATATACTGAGCGACATACCATAATTACAAGGAAAAGATTTCAGATGGGGAGTAAGCGGGGGACTTTGGGAAAAGGATCTGATATCCAGGTCATTCCCACACCTGCCATCTTTTATTTTGGAATTATGGCTGGGGCTATAAAGAAAGCATTGCAGTTGTTATGGGCTGGAGGTGGACAATTACTTTCTTAAAGTCTTTAGGTAAAGGACAGTTTTGGGTGTTTGCTTCTAGAAGAGTTTAATCTCCCGGATCTGCCATGGATGGATTCTGCTCTTCAGATGTTGAACAGCAGGGATATCCTGTCCTACCTGTAGGACCATGGTAGCCATTTTCTGCACCATCCATATCTAGGGTCACTGGCTGGTGGCTTAAAATGGAATTATGGAAATTTGATATTAATGGGATATTCTTAGGATAGGACATCACTATCAATTTGCTGGGGGTCCAAATCTCAGACTCCCTATTGATGAGTTGACTGAAAGGGACTGGAGAACTCCAAGGGTGGGAGTATGTTTATAGGAAATCAATGCCTGGGCTGTTGGAGCCATAAATTGAGGAAAAGAGGCTGCAGGGTCATTCTGTCAATTGTGCCCTGTCCTAGAGTTGGCCAAACAAGTTAGATAGCTATTCTTCCTGACTCCCCCATACACTCGCATAGTTGGCTGAGAGTGGGGATAAGCCACTGTCACCCCACCTATCATTAGAAGGTTGACATTAGTAGGGGGCTTGCCCAGTGTAATGTGTATGGGCACCTTAAGTGTACAATTACATCTAGTGGGGTCGTATTTTCCAAAATTAAAGGCAAAAGCAAAAGATTTTGTGGCTAGTGTAGGTTACTGTAGGCACCAACAGAGTCCATGGGGAAACATTAGATGCTTGGGGTGGGCAATATTTTTGTGTAAAGGTGAGGTCTCACACCAATATTTCATTCTTCTATGGGGCTTCCCTCCTCACTCTATTCTCCTGACTCAAATCCTTATCCTTTACTTGCCCCCATTGTCTATCCAAGCCTTGTGGAAAGAACTCAACCACTCCCAGCAGCTTAGTGTAAATGTGACCTACGCATTCATTTCCTCACGAATCTGGGTTTGAAATGCCTTCTGGCCTGGTGGAAATCTTGCAAACATGGCTCCAAGTACGTCTCCAGTAGAGAGATGACAAAGCCATTCGCACTTCAGAGGCACTGACATTACTGAATTATCCCTACAGACCTCAAGGGCAGACAGAAACCTGCTACCATCGGGGTCAACTTTATGGGTGACTGGAACAATTCTGACACAGTCATATTGACATTTCCACCATGTCAAAGAACTGTGTAATATGTTAAATAAAAAAGGTCATGTGGAGGTCTAGGAAGATATGTCTAGATGTATATGGTATATGTCCTTACCGGAGAGCCGCATGATAGCGCTGTGAGGTATCTGGTCACTTTAAAAGGTTGACTTTATGAGAATCCTCGGGCAGACATTGGCTACTTAGTCTATTTGATATTTGTTGTTTTTGCATATTTGCAGTTATTTATCACTACCTGGATTGTAGTGACTAATACATTTTTCCAAAATAGCTTATAAGGGCAATTTTTTTTATATTTTTTTTTGCAGGAAGTTGGATTTTTTTTAATGAAACCATTTTCAATGTTCCATATAATGCTTTGCAAAATGAAAAAAAAAATAATAATAATAATTAAAAAAAAAATATAGATGGATACGGTATATTTGTAGTGTGGAATAAAAAAAAAATCACAGTTCTGCCAATGTTTTTTGGGATTCATTTCCCTTCATTGGGCTGCAAAAATGACATGGGGGTCTGCACGATAATTGAGATACCAGATTAATGCAGTTTTTTATGGTTTGCTACTTAAATTTTTTTATTTTTAAATTGCTTTGTGTCACCATATTTTGACACCAATAATTTCTGTAATATTTCCATCGACCTCGCTCTGTAAGGGCTTCTATTTGCTCGACAAGGTGTGATTTTTATTAGTACTATTTTGGGGTACATAAAACTTTTGAATTTTTTTTGGGGGGAGAGGAAAACAAAAAACACCCATGAATTTAGGCATAGTGCACTTTTTTTTGGCATTCGCTGTATGGGAGGAATAATGAGATAATATTTCAGACATGGCAGTACCAATAATGTTAATTTTTATTGTTTACATTTTTTTATATGGAAAATGTCAAACTTTTTTTTTCATTTTTATTATTTGTTTTTAAATATTTGTTATTCTTTTATTTATTTTTAGTTCCAATAGGGGACTTGAACTTACTGTCATTTGGTATCTTATATAACACAATACTTCTGTATTACAGTGCTTTGTGCCTATGGTGTCATCCTATTATGGCCTCTTTCACACGACCGTTTTTTTTTCCGTTTACAGGCCATTTTTTGCTTTCCGTATACGGAACCATTCATTTCAATAGTTCCGCAAAAAAAACGGAATGTACTCCGTATGCATTCCATTTCCGTATTTCCGTTCCGTTGAAAGATAGAACATGTCCCATTATTGCCCGCAAATCACGTTCCGTGGCTCCATTCAAGTCAATGGGTCTGCAAAAAAAAAAGGAACACATACAGAAATGCATCCGTATGTCTTTCGTATCAGTTCCGTTTTTGTAGAACCATCTATTGAAAATGTTATGCCCAGCCCAATTTTTTCTATGTAATTACTGTATACTGTATATGCCATACGGAAAAACGGAATGGAAAAACGGAACAAAAACACAACGGAAACAAAAAACGGAACAATTGATCCGTGAAAAACGGACTGCAAAATACAGAAAAAAACTAACGGTCGTGTGAAAGAGGCCTAAGCCTCCTCTCTCCATCTCAGAGGCTAAATGGCTGGGATGGGAGTCATCTCCGATCCCGGCCGTTGAAGGTGGGTGTAAGCTGTATAACACATGTATGGCAGGGGCTCGGCTCCTGTGTTCTCTCCATACAATCCTTGGAGGTCAGTGCTTGGAGTGTACAATTGTCCAGTTGTGAATGAGTTGGTCTGACTGACCTAGTATCACCGTAGTAATGTGCCAACTTAGCAAAAACTTAGCAACTTTTTTTAATTACTCTGTCAGGCATCGTGAATAATGCAAACAGTTTTTTTCGCCACTCATCTCGAGATATCTCCAGCCAAGAGAAAAGGTAAGTAAGGACACATAAGACTACGGTATATGGATACGCATGATTCAATGAGTGCTCCAAGTGGTAAAGTACTAAAAATATACAAATAATAAAAATATACAAATAATAATAATGATACTTCTTGCAACCACAAGGCTTTTGTCCACTACATACTGTAAAAGACAACCTGAAAAATAAGTGAAATCAATGGAAAAAATAAGGAAGGTCTATTACAAAGAAGCCAGGGGTCTTGAAGGTAAAGCTCCCATCATTGTATCAATGAATGGAAACAGTGAGTCCAGTCTTTCTGTCTCTGATGCCAATATTCAATACAAATTAGGCCTCATGCACACGACCGTTCCGTTTTTTTGCTGTCCGCAAACCGCAGATCCGCAAAAAACGGAAGCCTCAATAATTTGCGGAACGGGGGCCCCATTGTAAAAATGCCTATTCTTGTCCTCAAAACGGACAAGAATAGGACATGTTTTTTTTTTTTTTTTGCGGGGCTACGGAAGTGAATGGGTCCGCATCCGAGCCGCAAAAACTGCGGCTCGGATGCGGACCAAAACAAAGGTCGTGTGCATGAGGCCTTAAGCTGGGTTCACACCACATTTTAGCCCCGCTTGGAAGTACATGTCTGAGCGATATTTAGATTCAGGCGTGTTCCATGACGAGCACAAAAACATCAATGAGACTAATGGAGTCCAAAGGATTCATTCATTTGACCTGTTTTTTTTTGTATGTTTTTTGTAATTTCAGGCTTTTTAGCCGCACAGAACCGCGTGGTAGATGACGCTATTCTGTCTAGGGGAAAAAAAGATGGAGACTCCGAGGAGGGCAAACGGAGTCCAAAGCTGAATCCTTTGGACTCCATTTGTCTCACTGTAATAAATGCACCTATCGTAGTATGCATCTGGAAACTGTTTTTGGGCATTAAAACATATTTCCCAAATGGAAAGCCCATCGGGGGACTACAGAATAATGTGAAGCCAGCCTTACAACCCAAATACCATTTCACTCGATTATTAGAATTATGGTTTCATCATGTCACCAGTGACATCACAGTGACATCATTGCCAAATGCTTTTTGAGTCTTGGAATCCCCCTGTTTATACTTCACGACTATCATGTGCTACATGGAAGAATAGACACAATAGTCTCCTTGGTAGAAAAAATCCAGTGCAAGGTAATCCAGTGCAGGGTAATCAGCGCACGGTAATCGAGCTCAGGATAATGCAGTGCAGCATAACTCAGTGCAGGGTAATACAGCTCAGGAAAATGCAGTGCAGGGCAATCCAGTGCAGGGTAATCTGGTACAGGGTAACTCAGTGCAGGGTAATCTGGTACAGGGTAATCAGTGCAGGGTAATCCAGCTCAGGATAATCCAGTGCAGAGTAATCCAATGCAGGATAATCCAGTCCAGGGTAATCCAGTGCAGGGTAATCTAGTACAGGGTAATTCAGTGCATGGTAATCCTGTACAGGTTAATTCAGTGCAGGGTAATCCAGTGCAGGGCAATTCAGTGCATGGTAATCCAGTCCAAGGTAATCCAGTGCAGAATAATCCAGTACAGGGTAATTCAGTGCATTGTAATCCTGTACAGGTTAATTCAGTGCAGTGTAATCCAGTGCAGGGTAATCCAGTGCAGCGTAATCCAGTGCAGGGTAATCCAGTGCAGGGTAATCCAAAATTTAAGGAATTATGTGGAGGTCAGGCTCCTATTCATTCACGCCTTCCTCCACATTAATGATTATTTTTGTAGCATCTTGATGGTTTTGCCCATTCTTATGAAGACTTTAATCGCCCATTGTCTGCATGCTACAGTACAGCCATATGAAAAAGTTTCTGTATCTGAAGTCCCTAAAAAGTCAAAGCTGCGACAGGATAACATATAAAGTCAACAAGAGGCCCCTGCCACAATTTTTTCAGCTACGATGGTCATTGCTGACTTGGTTTCCAAGACTGTGTGGGTCCATCTTTGCTCCCCTCACCTGCTGTAGGTGACACGGCTGCAAGGACCTCATCATGGTTGTCTAAAGGGAAAAGAGGCTTCTAGATACTGATTTGCACTCTATGATGAGAGAGACTTTCACACCTGCCTCAAATGTTGGTTGTCGTACTTTGCAGCTTGACGTAAATGGCCACTCAAACCCTGAAAAGGCATAAATCACACAAATACATTTAATCCATAGAGCACACATAGCTGCGCCTACAAGGCGCTCCCCAAATTTCTATCATAAGCAGTTTAGGAGAGATCTTGCAGAGCTTTCGCCTCCCTCCAGTCCTCTCCATCTTCAGAACGGCTAAGTGCACAACCTTACATACATATACACTAAACAGGAAGTTCAGCCTCCAAGAGATTTATCTGCCCACACTGCTTTGAAGTCATCCCTGTTCTGACTCCATATATAGTTTACGAGTCCCTGATCTGACTCATTATAGAGTTCAGGTGTCTCTGCTCTGGCTCCATATATAGTTTAGGAGTCCATCATATGACTCAATACAGAGTTTAGGAGTCCATAATCTGACTCAATACAGCGTTTAGGAGTCCCTGCTCTTGCTCCATTTATAGTTTAGGAGTCCTTGCTCTGACTCAATACAGAGTTTCGGAGTACCTGCTCTGACTCATTATAGAGTTCAGGAGGCTCTGCTCTGGCTCCACATATAGTTTAGGACGGAGTCCCTGCTCTAGGTCTATATATAATGTTTAGAAGTCCCTGTTCTGACTCAATACAGAGTTTTGGAGACCTTGCTCTGACTCAATACAGAGTTTAGGAGTCCCTGTTTTTGCTCCATATATAGTTAGGGAGTCCCTGCTCTGACTCAATACAGAGTTTAGGAGTCCTTGTTCTCACTCAATATAGAGTTTTGGAGTCCCTGCTCTAGCTCCATATATAGTTTAGGAGTCCCTTCTCTGACTCAATACAGAGTTTAGGAGTCCCTGCTCTGACTCAATATAGAGTTTAGAAATCCTTGTTCTCACTCAATATAGAGTTTTGGAATCCCTGCTCTGGCTCGATATAGAGTTTAGAAGTCCCTGATCTGAGTACATATATAGTTTAGGAGTCCCTTGCTCTTACTTAATATATAGTTTAGGAGTCCCTGCTCTGCTCTCGGTCTGGCTCCATATACACTGCCTCTAAAAAAAAAAAGCCACCTGGATTTAACTAAGCAAATAGTTCTGAGCCTCCTATTGGATAATTACTGCATGGGCGATTATCTTTGAGCTGGCAATAAGTTATTTAACCCCAACTGGTGCAATGAGTTGCTTTCCATTTCTTAAACAACCATGTCGAAAGACACATCTTGTGGTCATGGAAAAAATGTTAGTCTGTTTGAGAAGGGTCAAATTATTGGCATGCATCAAGCAGAGAAAACATCTAAGGAGATTGCAAGGCTAATAAAATTGGGTTAAGAACTGTCCAACGCATTAGTAAAAACTGGAAGGATAGTGGGGACTCATCGTATTCGAGGAAGAAATGTGTTGCGAAAAAAATCCTGATTGATCGTGACTGGCGATCACTTAAATGTTTGGTGAAATCAAATCGAAGAAAAACAACAGTAGAACTCAGGGCTATGTTTAATAGTGAAAGTAAGAGCATTTCCACATGCACAATGCGAAGGGAACTCAAGGGATTGGGACTGAACAGCTGTGTAGCCGTAAGAAAACCACTAATCAGTGAGGCAAACCAGAAAAGAGGCTTCAATTTGCTAAGGAGCATAAAGATTGGACTCTGGAGCAATGGAAAAAGGTGATGTGGTCTAATGAGTCCTAGTGCCTACTGTACAAGCCTGTGGGGGCAGTGCTATGATCTGGGGTTGCTGCAGTTGATCAGGTCTAGGTTCAGCAACAGTATGTGCTCCAAGAATGAGTTCAGCTGACTACCTGAACATACTGAATGACCAGGTTATTCCATCAATGGATTTTTTCTTCCCTGATGGCACGGGCATATTCCAAGATGACAATGCCAATGGGATGTGCTGGAGAAGGCTTTGCGCAGTGGTCAGACTCTACCATCATCAATGCAAGATCTTGGTGAAAAATTAATACAAAACTGGATGGAAATAAATCTTGTGACATTGCAGAAGCTTATTGAAACAATGCCACAGCGAATGTGTGCCCTAATCAAAGCTAAAGGCTTTTTTTTGGTGGCAACTTTTTTTTTTTTTGGACAGGCAGTGTATGAGCATTGGAGTATCCCCCCTGCTCAGACTAAACCTAAAGTATGCTTCCCATGTATAATGCATTCCCAGGGGCCGGAATAGTGAGAAGAGGGTGCGAGTGAGGGAGACTTGGGTTTTTTATGGACATTCATCTGGATCCTCAATACACTCTCCCACTCGCTGCATGAATGTCCAACATCACTTTGTCATCTAGGGATTATATCATAATAAATAATATTTCTAATGCTTATTGATAGTTTTGAAATATACTAGCTGAAGAACGTGGCCCCCACAGTGCCCCGTCCCTTAAAATTTGACCTCCACAGCAGCCCACCCCCTTAACTTTGACTTTTACAGCAGCCTTCCCCTTTAACAGTGACTTTCACAGCATACCACCCCCTTGACAGTCACCTCCACAGGGGCCCGCCCCCTTAACAGTGACCTTTACTGGATCGAGGGCGTGTACTTTTGAACAGCTCACTCTAAGACAGCAGCACTGTACTGTCTGAGTGTGAGCTGCAGGGAGAAAGTCACCCTCCCTCCCACCCCGACAGGTGACAGAAGTTGATTTTTGCCTTCATTTTTTCAACCCCCGTCGGCTCAGGAGTGGGAGGGGGTGTGGCCTAACAAAATCTGGGTGTGGCTCATCGGGAACTAGAAGTTGATTTTTACCATTATTTTTTCAATCACTGTCTGCTGAGGAGTGGGAGGGGGCATGGCCTACCCAGATCTGGGCGTGTCCTTTTGAACAGCTCATTTTAAGACAGCAGCACTGTGCTGTCTGAGTGTAAGCTGCAGGAAGAAAGTCACCCTCCCTCCCACCCCTGCAGCTGACAGAAGTTGATTTTTACCTTCATTTTTTTCAATCTCCGTCGGCTGAGGAGTGGGAGGGGGCGTGGCCTAACCAGATAAGGGACATAGCCTAGGGCCGGGGTTTTAAGTCTTTTGAAGGTGGACACATTGTGGCAGGGGGCGTGTCTGGGCTCCTTCCTGCAAGAGTGACGCCCCTCTGGGCACATTACTGGCTCATTTGCATACCAAATAAACTGGTATTTTTCTGAGGATAAAAACATCTATTGCTGGAACAAAGGCACATCTGGAAATAAGGTGCTAAGTGTTATTAGGCCAGGGCTTTACTTCAACAGCAATTGTCCCGGTCACAGATTTCCTTTAAAGCTCTCCTACAGCAGTGAAAGTAAATGACTGGGTTGTTTTGGAAACACTGGAGTAAAACTGTGTATGTGGAGGCTAGAGGACCTGCAAGCTTCCATTGGCTGATACAGGTCATGTGACCAAGCTTCTATTGGCTAATGCATTTTTGGGGAATATCTCAGGAACGGAACGACATAGAAAGCTGAGACCTGCTCTAAAACCTTCCCGGACGCCTAATGTACCTGTGTGCCAAATTTCGTGATTGTAAATGCGGCGGCGCAGATTCCTTTAGCGGACACACATACACTCAGCTTTATATATTAGATGAAGTAGACCTTTATTACTGTGCCCAGTACAATCACAGGGTACAGCATGGTGGTCAGTAGTGTTACAAATAGTATCACTCTAAGTTACGGTATATACTGTATACACAAAGGTGTTACATAACACTACTACAACCCGGCGTCTGCACGGACAACAGCTGTGATTGAAGGCCCTCTCACTCCCACCCTTATCATACTGGGCATTCAACAAACAGAAGTCCCTAGAATCTTCCTTTCAGTTAATTGGAATGAATATCTGGAATATTCTAGACTGGTCAGCCAGCAAAACTCTGGAACTTTCCTTCACTGGCATCTGACTCCATGTTGTCTGCATTAAACCTCACATCTCTTCTTCCTGCACCATGTACAATGTACTAGGTGTTTTTTTAAGAGGATAAAAGCAGAAGTACAATTTTATATATTTTTTTTAGTAATTGCAAAAAATTTGATGACACAAAAAAAATTACAATAATTACAAAATCATTTATTGACTATAGTGGGATCTGATTTCCATTAGAAAACCTGGCATTTTACCAAACAAAAAGACACTGCACTTTTATATCCTATATGTTTGACGGAAACCGTAATGGAAGCTCAGGCCGGATCCTCCAATACAGATGTGGGTGAAACCTAACATGGACTCCTGTCCATGTAATCAGTCCCCCCATCAGTCAGAGCATGCTTGCGCTAATTGTCACATATTGGGGTCTTTTTTCCAGATAAGTAGTGAGAAGACGATCATCTAGTAGTGAGAAGACTCATCATCTAATCCCCTTATTAGACAGTTTTATTGACCCCACTACCCAGATATTTACCAGCGTCCGGATCACACTGTCAGATCCGTCGCACTAAACAGACGGACATCAGGAAAGTCTCCATGTTACATTGTCCCGCTGTCCATGCTGGATCTTTAGAGTACAACCTGTGGCGCTCTTCATACAGAGATACTTATTAGGGGCTGTTCACATCACAATGTTTTTGTCTCAGGTTTAGCATATATGTTGGTTAAAAAATAATGATGCGTAAGTGTAGTGTGCTATGTTTTTCCAATATACGCTAACCTATACACTGATTATTTTTGCTATGGAAACAGACTGTATGACTGTATGGCATCTGTCTGAGGCAGCCATTCAATGTATAAAGCATGTGTATACGTTAAATGCAGGAAAAAAACGTGATATGAGCATTTACAGTAATGACAAATAGCACTAGAGAGAAAGATCTCTGACAGATGGGAAAGGTTCCAGTGAGAACAGACATTTTCTCTCACTGACTGGGTTATATTTGTATATATTTGAGTGGAGAGGGGGGTTTATCTTGGTAGAATTTGTATTCTGCACTCTATCATAGTTCCACATAGTTGTAACCCAACTTTCCCAGGGTCCTGAAAGGCAAATCTGCCTTGCCACGGCACTGTTTAGGAATGGGGAGTGGGATTTATCTTGATAGTTTTAGTATTCTGAAGTCTATTGCAATGGTTCTCATCTAGCTAGGATACAGGAAAATGACACTGACACTTGGGGTACAGGATAATAATACACCGATACTTGGGGTACAGGATAATGACACCGATATTTGGGGTACAGGATAATGACACTGACACTTGGGGTACATGATAATGACACTGACACTTGGGGTACTGGATAATGACACTGACACTTGGGGTACAGGATAATAATACACTGACACTTGGGGTACAGGATGATGACACTGACACTTGGGGTACAGGATAATGACACTGACACTTGGGGTACAGGATAATAATACACTGACACTTGGGGTACAGGATAATGACACTGACACTTCGGGTACAGGATAATGACACTGACACTTGGGGTACATTATAATGACACTGACACTTGTGGTACATGATAATGACACTGACACTTGGGGTACAGGATAATGACACTGACACTTGGGGTACAGGATAATGACACTGACACTTGGGGTACAGGATGATGACACACTGACACTCGGGGTACAGGATAATGACACTGACACTCGGGGTACAGGATGATGACACTGACACTCGGGGTACAGGATAATGACACTGACACTTGGGGTACAGGATGATGACACTGACACTTGGGGTACAGGATAATGACACTGACACTTGGGGTACAGGATGATGACACACTGACACTCGGGGTACAGGATAATGACACTGACACTCGGGGTACAGGATGATGACACTGACACTCGGGGTACAGGATGATGACACTGACACTTGGGGTACAGGATAATGACGCTGACACTTGGGGTACAGGATGATGACACTGACACTTGGGGTACAGGATAATGACACTGACACTTGGGGTACAGAATAATGACACTCACACTTGGGGTACGGGATAATGACACTGACACATGGGGTACAGGATAATGACACTGGCACTTGGGGTACAGGATAATGACACTGACACTTGGGGTACAGAATAATGACACTGGCACTTGGGGTACAGGATGATGACACTGACACTTGGGGGGCAGGATAATGACACTGACATTCGGGGTACAGGATAATGACACTGACACCTGGGGTACAGGATAATTACACTGACACATGGGGTACAGGATGATGACACTGACACTTGGGGTACAAGATGAAGACACTGATACTTAGGGTACAGGATAATGACACAGTGACACTTGGGGTAAAGGATAATGACACTGACACTTGAGGTACAGGATAATGACACTGACACTTGGGGTACAGGATAATGACACTGACACTTGGGGTACAGAATAATGACACTGACACTCAGGGTACAGGATGATGACATTGACACTTGGGGGGCAGGATAATGACACTGACATTCGGGGTACAGGATGATGACACTGACACTTGGGGGTACAAGATGAAGACACTGATACTTGGGGTACAGTATAATGACACTGACACTTGGGGTACAGAATAATGACACTGACACTTGGGGTACGGGATAATGACACTGACACATGGGGTACAGGATAATGACACTGACACTTGGGGTACAGGATAATGACATTGACACTTGGGGTACAGGATAATGACACTGACACTTGGGGTACAGGATGATGACATTGACACTTGGGGTACAGGATAATGACACTGACACATGGGGTACAGGATAATGACACTGACACTTGGGGTACAGGATAATGACACTGACACTTGAGGTACAGGATAATGACACTGACACTTGGGGTACAGGATAATGACACTGACACTTGGGGTACAGAATAATGACACTGGCACTTGGGGTACAGGATGATGACACTGACACTTGGGGGACAGGATAATGACACTGACATTCGGGGTACAGGATAATGACACTGACACCTGGGGTACAGGATAATGACACTGACACATGGGGTACAGGATGATGACACTGACACTGGGGGTACAGGATGATGACACTGATACTTGGGGTACATTATAATGACACTGACACTTGGGGTACAGGATAATGACACTGACACTTGGGGGACAGGATAATGACACTGACACTTCGGGTACAGGATAATAAAACTGACACTTGGGGGACAGGATAATGACATTGACACTTGGGGTACAGGATAATGACACTGACACTTGGGGTACAGGATAATGACACTGACACTTGGGGTACAGGAGGATGACACTGACCCTGGGGGTACAGGATAATGACACTGACACTTGGGGTACAGGAGGATGACACTGACACTTGGGGTACAGGAGGATGACACTGACACTTGGGGTACAGGACGATGACACTGACACTGGGGGTACAGGATAATGACACTGACACTTGGGGTACAGGATAATGACACTGACACTTGGGGTACAGGATAATGACGCTGACACTTGGGGTACAGGATAATGACGCTGACACTTTGGGTACAGGATAATGACACTGACACTTGGGGTACAGGATAATGACATTGACACTTGGGGTACAGGATAATGACACTGACACTTGGGGTACAGGATAATGACACTGACACTTGGGGTACAGGATAATGACGCTGACACTTGGGGTGCAGGATAATGATGCTGACACTTGGGGTACAGGATAATGACACTGACACTTGGGGGACAGGATAATGACACTGACACTTGGGGTACAGGATGATGACATTGACATTTGGGGTACAGGAGGATGACACTGACACTGGGGGTACAGGATAATGACACTGACACTGGGGGTACAGGATAATGGTACAGGATAATGACACTGACACTTGGGGTACAGGACAATGACACTGACACTTGGGGTACAGGAGGATGACACTGACCCTGGGGGTACAGGATAATGACACTGACACTGGGGGTACAGGATAATGACACTGAGACTTGGGGTACAGGATAATGACACTGACACTTGGGGTACAGGACAACGACACTGACACTGGGGGTACAGGATAATGACACTGACACTGGGGGTACAGGATAATGACACTGACACTGGGGGTACAGGATAATGACACTGACACTGGGGGTACAGGATAATGACACTGACACTTGGGGTACAGGATAATGACACTGACACTTGGGGTACAGGATAATGACATTGACACTTGGGATACAGGATAATGACACTGACACTTGGGGTACAGGATAATGAAACTGACACTTGGGGTACAAAACAACAACATTGATACTTGGGGTACAAGACAACAACACTGACACTTGGGGTACAGGACAACGACACTGACACTTGGGGTACAGGACAATGACACTGACACTTGGGGTACAGGACAATGACACTGACACTTGGGGTACAGGACATCGACACTGACACTTGGGGTACAGGACAATGACACTGACACTTGGGGTACAGGACAACAACACTGACACTTGGGGTACAGGACAACGACTCTTGGGGTACAGGACAACAACACTGACACTTGGGGTACAGGACAACGACACTGACACTTGGGGTACAGGACAACGACTCTTGGGGTACAGGACAACAACACTGACACTTGGGGTACAGGACAACGACACTGACACTTGGGGTACAGGACAACGACACTTGGGGTCCCTGTGATAACAGATCGTACTGGTGGATGCAGAGGAGCAGGCATTATTTTGGGGAGTCTCTTCCACTGCCTATAAGACAGTGAGAAGAAGATCTGTGCACTGGAGTCCGGGGGGCTTCCTCATACAGACAGTAGAGTGGTCAGGGGTCAGCACTGTGTTTTTGGGAGGTGCACACTGTAGGGGACACATCTGTGGTGTATGATGACCGGGGTGACGTGGATAAAAAATGCACTTAATCCAGTTGGACACTTGTGAACAGGAGGCAGACATTTAGAGGCACATGTCATTCCTGAGAGCAGGATGGAGAGGTCAGGGGCATGATCCCTATCTTCTCATGAGATAAGTGTCCACCTTGGACTTTAGAACCTTCTGAGTTGGGGTTTTCCATCTACAGATCCTTCTCATTTCTTCTCTTACAGACAAGGTGCTCAGCTACAGTAACCGTCTCCTCCGCAGCCGCCGAACTTCAGGCTGAAGTGACCTAAATGGATTCCCAGTTGAGAGTTTTAGGATCATTCTAGGGATGAATAATTCATGGAGTAAGACGTGTTCAGAGCACAGAACGTTAACCCTGCGAGAGAGTACAGCCGGATAAAACTGGCTCAGAGACCGCAGGAACACATGGAAGAATGAGGCTACAGATGGGGCTCATTGGTTTCATATAGTTCAAGTATCTTCAATGATTTCTTCAACCCTGACCATTATGTCCAAGGCGATTTAATATGTGACACCGAGAATAAAGTCCCCCGATCCCAGAGCCCCCCAGCACGGTGTAGACCCTGACTAAATGAAGGGCACCAGCTAGGAGAATACGGCCAGAAGACGTCTCAGAGAATACAGTCTCCTACACAGAATCAGTCACCCTTGTTATATGGACGACCGCAATTATTTATTTACATGAGGGGAGGGAGAACTTCATGACAAACATAGCTACAACTGAGCCCCCCACAGTACCACTATAACAGAGCCCCCCACAGTACCACTATAACAGACCCCACACAGTACCACTATAACAGAGCCCTCCACAGTACCACTATAACAGAGCCCCCCATAGTACCACTATAACAGAGCCCTCCACAGTACCACTATAACAGAGCCCTCCACAGTACCAGTATAACAGAGCCCCCCACAGTACCACTATAACAGAGCCCTCCACAGTACCACTATAACAGAGCCCTCCACAGTACCACTATAACAGAGCCCCCCACAGTACCACTATAACAGAGCCCTCCAGAGTACCACTATAACAGAGCCCTCCACAGTGCCACTATAACAGAGCCCTCCACAGTACCACTATAACAGAGCCCCCCACAGTACCACTATAACAGAGCCCTCCAGAGTACCACTATAACAGAGCCCTCCACAGTACCACTATAACAGAGCCCTCCACAGTACCACTATAACAGAGCCCCCATAGTACCACTATAACAGAGCCCTCCACAGTACCACTATAACAGAGCCCTCCACAGTACCAGTATAACAGAGCCCCCACCGTACCACTATAACAGAGCCCTCCACAGTACCACTATAACAGAGCCCTCCACAGTACCACTATAACAGAGCCCTCCACAGTACCACTATAACAGAGCCCCCCACAGTACCACTATAACAGAGCCCTCCAGAGTACCACTATAACAGAGCCCTCCACAGTACCACTATAACAGAGCCCTCCACAGTACCACTATAACAGAGCCCTCCACAGTACCACTATAACAGAGCCCTCCACAGTACCACTATAACAGAGCCCTCCACAGTACCACTATAACAGAGCCCCCCACAGTATCACTATAACAGAGCCCCCCACAGTACCACTAGAACAGAGCCCTCCACAGTACCACTATAACAGAGCCCCCCACAGTACCACTAGAACAGAGCACTCCACAGTACCACTATAACAGAGCCCTCCACAATACCAGTATAACAGAGCCCTCCACAGTACCAGTATAACAGAGCCCTCTACAGTACCACTATAACAGAGCCCTCCACAGTACCACTATAACAGAGCCCTCCACAGTACCACTATAACAGAGCCCTCCACAGTACCACTATAACAGAGCCCTGCACAGTACCACTATAACAGAGCCCTCCACAGTACCACTATAACAGAGCCCTCCACAGTACCACTATAACAGAGCCCTCCACAGTACCACTATAACAGAGCCCTCCACAGTACCACAATAACAGAGCCCCCACAGTACCACTATAACAGAGCCCTCCACAGTACCACTATAACAGAGCCCCCCATAGTACCACTATAACAGAGCCCTCCACAGTACCACTATAACAGAGCCCTCCACAGTACCACTATAACAGAGCCCCCCAAAGTACCACTATAACAGAGCCCCCCACAGTACTACTATAACAGAGCTCTCCACAGTACCACTATAACAGAGCCCTCCACAGTACCACTATAACAGAGCCCTCCACAGTACCACTATAACAGAGCCCTCCACAGTACCACTATAACAGAGCCCTCCACAGTACCACTATAACAGAGCCCTCCACAGTACCACTATAACAGAGCCCTCCACAGTACCACTATAACAGCCTCACAGTACCACTATAACAGAGCCCCCATAGTACCACTATAACAGAGCCCTCCACAGTACCACTATAACAGAGCCCCCCACAGTACCACTATAACAGAACCCTCCACAGTACCACTATAACAGAGCCCTCCACAGTACCACTATAACAGAGCCCTCCACAGTATCACTATAACAGAGCCCTCCACAGTACCACTATAACAGAGCCCTCCACAGTACCACTATAACAGAGCCCTCCACAGTACCACTATAACAGAGCCCTCCACAGTACCACTATAACAGAGCCCTCCACAGTATCACTATAACAGAGCCCTCCACAGTACCACTATAACAGAGCCCTCCACAGTACCACTATAACAGAGCCCCCCACAATACCACTATAACAGAGCCCTCCACAGTACAACTATAACAGACCCCACACAGTACCACTATAACAGAGCCCTCCACAGTACCACTATAACAGAGCCCCCCACAATACCACTATAACAGAGCCCTCCACAGTACCACTATAACAGAGCCCCCCACAATACCACTATAACAGAGCCCTCCACAGTACCACTATAACAGAGCCCCCACAGTACCACTATAACAGAGCCCTCCACAGTATCACTATAACAGAGCCCTCCACAGTACCACTATAACAGAGCCCTCCACAGTACCACTATAACAGAGCCCCCCACAGTATCACTATAACAGAGCCCTCCACAGTACCACTATAACAGCCCCCCACAGTGCCACTATAACAGAGCCCTCCACAGTACAACTATATCAGACCCCCCACAGTACCACTATAATAAAGCCCCCCACAGTACCAGTATAACAGAGCCACCCACAGTACCACTATAACAGAGGCCTCCACAGTACCACTATAACAGACCCCCCACAACACCACTATAACAGAGCCCTCCACAATACCAGTATAACAGAGCCCCCCACAGTACCACTATAATAAAGCCCCCCACAGTACCAGTATAACAGAGCCACCCACAGTACCACTATAACAGAGGCCTCCACAGTACCACTATAACAGACCCCCCACAACACCACTATAACAGAGCCCTCCACAATACCAGTATAACAGAGCCCCCCACAGTACCACTATAATAGAGCCCCCCCACAGTACCAGTATAACAGAGCCCCCCACAGTACCACTATAATAGAGCCCCCCACAGTACCACTATAACAGAGCACTCCACAGTACCACTATAACAGAGCCCCCCATAGTACCACTATTACAGAGCCCTCCACAGTACCACTATAACAGAGCCCTCCACAGTACCAGTATAACAGAGCCCCCCACAGTACCACTATAACAGAGCCCTCCACAGTACCACTATAACAGAGCCCTCCACAGTACCACTATAACAGAGCCCCCCATAGTACCACTATAACAGAGCCCTCCACAGTACCACTATAACAGAGCCCTCCACAGTACCACTATAACAGAGCCCCCCACAGTACCACTATAACAGAGCCCTCCACAGTACCACTATAACAGAGCCCTCCACAGTACCACTATAACAGAGCCCTCCACAGTACCACTATAACAGAGCCCTCCACAGTACCACTATAACAGAGCCCTCCACAGTACCACTATAACAGAGCCCCCCACAGTACCACTATAACAGAGCCCCCCACAGTATCACGAGAACAGAGCCCCCCACAGTACCACTAGAACAGAGCCCTCCACAGTACCACTATAACAGAGCCCCCCACAGTACCACTAGAACAGAGCCCTCCACAGTACCACTATAACAGAGCCCTCCACAATACCAGTATAACAGAGCCCTCCACAGTACCAGTATAACAGAGCCCTCTACAGTACCACTATAACAGAGCCCTCCACAGTACCACTATAACAGAGCCCTCCACAGTACCACTATAACAGAGCCCTCCACAGTACCACTACAACAGAGCCCTCCACAGTACCACTATAACAGAGCCCTGCACAGTACCACTATAACAGAGCCCTCCACAGTACCACTATAACAGAGCCCTCCACAGTACCACTATAACAGAGCCCTCCACAGTATCACTATAACAGAACCCTCCACAGTACCACTATAACAGAGCCCTCCACAGTACCACTATAACAGAGCCCTCCACAGTACCACTATAACAGAGCCCTCCACAGTACCACTATAACAGAGCCCTCCACAGTACCACTATAACAGAGCCCCCCCATAGTACCACTATAACAGAGCCCTCCACAGTACCACTATAACAGAGCCCTCCACAGTACCACTATAACAGAGCCCCCCATAGTACCACTATAACAGAGCCCTCCACAGTACCACTATAACAGAGCCCTCCACAGTACCACTATAACAGAGCCCCCCCCATAGTACCACTATAACAGAGCCCTCCACAATACCACTATAACAGAGCCCCCCCCATAGTACCACTATAACAGAGCCCTCCACAGTACTACTATAACAGAGCCCTCCACAGTACCACTATAACAGAGCCCTCCACAATACCAGTATAACAGAGCCCTCCACAGTACCACTATAACAGAGCCCCCCCCATAGTACCACTATAACAGAGCCCTCCACAGTACCACTATAACAGAGCCCTCCACAGTACCACTATAACAGAGCCCTCCACAGTAACACTATAACAGAACCCTCCACAGTACCACTATAACAGAGCCCTCCACAGTACTACTATAACAGAGCTCTCCACAGTACCACTATAACAGAGCCCTCCACAGTACCACTAGAACAGAGCCCTCCACAGTACCACTATAACAGAGCCCTCCACAGTACCACTATAACAGAGCCCTCCACAGTACCACTATAACAGAGCCCCCCCATAGTACCACTATAACAGAGCCCTCCACAGTACCACTATAACAGAGCCCTCCACAGTACCACTATAACAGAGCCCCCCATAGTACCACTATAACAGAGCCCTCCACAGTACCACTATAACAGAGCCCTCCACAGTACCACTATAACAGAGCCCCCCCCATAGTACCACTATAACAGAGCCCTCCACAATACCACTATAACAGAGCCCCCCCCATAGTACCACTATAACAGAGCCCTCCACAGTACTACTATAACAGAGCCCTCCACAGTACCACTATAACAGAGCCCTCCACAATACCAGTATAACAGAGCCCTCCACAGTACCACTATAACAGAGCCCCCCCCCATAGTACCACTATAACAGAGCCCTCCACAGTACCACTATAACAGAGCCCTCCACAGTACCACTATAACAGAGCCCTCCACAGTATCACTATAACAGAACCCTCCACAGTACCACTATAACAGAGCCCTCCACAGTACTACTATAACAGAGCTCTCCACAGTACCACTATAACAGAGCCCTCCACAGTACCACTAGAACAGAGCCCTCCACAGTACCACTAGAACAGAGCCCTCCACAGTACCACTGGAACAGTAGGACATGATTAAGTTAAGCTTTTTGCATTGTTTCAAAAAATAAAATCCAACTGCCCTTAGATCTTGCCACACCGACCCCTGACATGCCACACCGACCCCTGACATGCCACACCGACCCTTGACATGCCATATCCACCCCTGACATGCCACACCGACCCCTGACATGCCACACCGACCCTTGACATGCCATACCCACCCCTGACATGCCACACCGACCCCTGACATGCCATACCGACCTCTGACATGCCACACCGACCCCTGACATGCCATACCGACCCCTGACATGCCACACCGACCTCTGACATGCCATACCCACCCCTGACATGCCACACCGACCCCTGACATGCCACACCGACCCCTGACATGCCACACCGACCCCTGACATGCCATACCGACCCCTGACATGCCACACCGACACCTGACATGCCACACCGACCCCTGACATGCCACACCGACACCTGACATGCCATACCGACCTCTGACATGCCACACCGACCTCTGACATGCCATACCCACCCCTGACATGCCACACCGACCCCTGACATGCCACACCGACCCCTGACATGCCATACCGACCCCTGACATGCCACACCGACCCCTGACATGCCACACCGACCCCTGACATGCCACACCGACCCCTGACATGCCACACCGACCCCTGACATGCCACACCGACCCCTGACATGCCATACCGACCCCTGACATGCCACACCGACCCCTGACATGCCACACCGACCCCTGACATGCCACACCGACACCTGACATGCCATACCCACCCCTGACATGCCACACCGACCCCTGACATGCCACACCGACACCTGACATGCCACACCGACCCCTGACATGCCATACTGACCCCTGACATGCCACACCGACCCCTGACATGCCACACCGACCCCTGACATGCCATACCGACCCCTGACATGCCACACCGACCCCTGACATGCCATACCAAATAAACTACACCCTGTCAAAGCTTATCCCACGAAAAAAGTGAACTGTTCTTAATGCAGTTCTCCAGGATTGTATTATTGATGGCTTATCCCCGCCAATCAGTAGCTCCAGTGCCTGAAGTGATCATTCGTGCTACTATTATTAGAATCCCCAGTCATTTGGCAGGATGCATATGAGGAAGTCTTTTTACATTTTTAACTGTGTTGCTGCTTCTTTCATTGATTTCAGCTGTTGGACTATTAGTAAGTGGACCCAGTTATATATTATGCAGTGTATGAGTGTAAGGTCGCCTTTAGTTATGTCTGTATTAACATGAAAGCCGAGAGGTGGAGTTAGTATTAAGTCATATGTTCTTTTTTTTCTATGCAACATTTTGGAAAGGGCGCGCAACAACATTTTTGGGCCACGGACTATCCATGCAACTAATTGCACATAGATAGCACATAGACCCATTGAAGCAAGTGGTGCTACTCACACCATTGTTTTTCAAGAAATACCAGGGGGCCAAGAAACTCAGAGCTTGTCCTATCTTGTGCCATATTTCAAGAAACCTGAACCTGGAGACTATTGGAGACAATTGTCTTCAGTGGTTGCCATGTCTGTGTCCTACATTCCTACATTGTAGTATGGACCTCACTGCCTAAATTATAAAACATCCATCATCATGGGAGATTTCAAAATCCCTATTGACACATTCTACAAAACTGCCAAACTCTTACTTCATCCTTTGGCCTCAGACAATGGTCCTCCACAGCCACCCACAGAAATGGACACACTTGACCTTGCTTTCACCCACCTCTGCTCCCTAATTTCTCAAACTCTCCTCTTCACTCTATGACCACAATCTTCTTGCATTCTCAACCATTCTCTCAACGGCCCCTCCAGCCCATAAACTAGCACACCCTTGAAGGTACATCAAAAATTCCTCTATCCACATACTCTCTGACTCTTTCATTGCTGTCTTCCATATCTTCCCTACAACACCTCAATTACTGTAGCTCTCTACTCAGTCTCCCCTCACACAGACACCAGAACCCATGAGTTCCATAGACAACCATGGCACACACACCAGACAAAACTAAAAACTAAAATAAGCTGGCAAAGTTGTAGGACAGCGCTGGAAGAAAGCTCACTCCAAGGAAGACTTAATCACATACAAACAAGCTGCTCTCAAATTTAATTCTGCACTTATCTCTTCTAAACAGGACTACTTCACAAGCCCAAACAATAGTTTGATACTTCAAACAACTCTACACTGTTGCCCAGTGCCTCCCTTCTTCACCTCTGTCAACCAAAGATTTTGCCTCATATTTCAAACAAAAAATTGACAAAATCTGAGAAACTAACAACATTCCCCTCAACCCCCTACTCAACTACGCCGTGGTCTTCTAACATAACCCAGTTTACCACCATCACTGAAGTAAAGTTTTTCAAAACAATCTTAAGATCATACATCATCACCTGTGTACTTCACCAAATCCCATCGCACCTTATGTCCTTTCCCAACTCTTTAACTTATCACCACTGGTCTCTTCCTCTTTTAAACATGCCACATCACACCCATACTTGAATTCCTTGAACAACATGTCCATTTTGAACTGTCTTCCCACCCATCATCCCACTCACTTATTGTTCCCTGCAATCGGTCTTCTGACCCAATCACTCCACTGAAACCATCCCTAACCAATGATCTGTCGCAACAATCTGCTAGCTGCCAAAGCTACTCATCATTACTCTGTGCTCCTCCTTCTTGATCTATCCTCTGACTTTGAAACTGTTGACCTGTTGCAAGTCCTCCTTTCCCCCATCCATCTCATCAGAGACCTCGATCTCGACTGAATCTCCTTGTACCTCAGCAACCAAACATTTAGCTTCTCCCATACACCACCTCCTCATCATGCCCATTACACCCTGGGTTCCCTAATTTCTTCCATTTATACTTTAGGCCTGCGAAAGCTCATAGAGTCCCATGGCTTCCAATACTATCTCTATGCTGATGAGACTCAGCTCTAACTCACTGGCCAAGAGGTCACGTGTCTGTCGGCTATATCTTCATTCTTTAACTCTCACTTTTTAAAACTCATCATGGAGAAAAATAATTAATCCCATATTTCCTCCATGACACTCTGCCCCCCTACTGGATCTTTCCACTACAGTTAACAGCACCATGTTCTCTCCAGTCTCACAGGTCTGCTGCCTGGGGACAACATTTGATTCTGCCTTGTCCTTCAAACCACTTCCTCACCCCTAAGTCAAATAAAATGCTAATGCATAGCCTCATCTTCTACTGCTTGGACTACTACAATATCGCACCCCTCCGATTTATCCTCAACTCTGCTACTTGGTTACATGGGACTGAATGTTGCAGGGGTCTGAGAGAGGGAGTGATGTTATTTACATGGGACTGAATGTTGAGGGGCAATGTTATTTACATCGGATTGTTTGTTGAAGGTGGCTGGTGGGGGAATGATGTTATTTACATGGGACTGAATGTTGAGGAGGTGTTGTGTACGTGGGATTGCATTTTGGATGCGGCTGGGGAGGAGGATGATGTTATTTACATGGGACTGTATTTTGGAGGGGGCTGTAGATAGAGAGGGCTGTTATTTACATGGGACTGTATGGTGGAGGGAGGAATATAACTACATGGGCACTGCAGGGGGCATTAAAAAATACTAGGGCCACTTTAGGCTGAGCATTATAACAGTAGGGGGAAATATAAATACTGGGGGGACTGTAGGGGTATTATAAATCAAGGCGACATTAGGCGTTCTTATTACTACTGGGGGCTCTATAGAAGTGAATTATAGATCTGCCTTATTTCTACTAAGAGCACTATGGGGGCCTTATTACTACTGAGTGGTCTGTAGAAAGCTTTATTACCACTTGGGGAATAGGGGGTCTTATTTCTACTGGGGTCTCTGTGAGGGTATTATTAATACTGGAGGGCTCTTCTACTAATGGGGGCACTCTTGGGGAGCGTTATCATGGTTGGGGGCACTGTAGGGGGCAGTATTACTAATGAGGGCATTCTAGAAGGGAATTACTATTGGTGGGACTATGAGGAGCACTATTACTACGGGGGCACTCCTTCTTCAGGATAGTATTTGGGGGTGTTGGGGGGCACAGTGAGCAACAGGATAACACTGTGGGGACTCCAGGTTGGGGGATGATGATAGAAATGTGAGGAAGCTAAGATGTCTGTGTGTCACACTCTGTAGAGACAAGGCGACGAAAAGAAGTTGTACAGATCAAATGGAGAAGATGATGACAGAGAAGATCTACATCAGAGAAGACGTCACCTGGAGGCCCTGGATGGGACAGGTATGTGCTGCTCTATAGCAAGTACAGTGTGTGGGGGATGGGGGACGACTTAGAGAACTGGGCGATATTCATTTGGGCTTGGGCCCCGGATCTTTTGAGACCATATCAACGGCCCTGGACATCTGAAACCTCATATATATAATCCAGATAGTGTTAGTGTAGGTTAGTGAGTGAATAGTGTAGCTGATAGGGTCCAGTGCAGGGTATTAGGTATATTAGTTAGGTACCTCATATATATATTCCAGATAGTTAGTGTTAGATAGTCAGTGTAGGTTAGTGAGTGAATAGTGTAGCCGATAGGGTCCAGTGCAGGGTGTACAGTCGTGGCCAAAAGTTTTGAGAATTACATAAATATTGGAAATTGGAAAAGTTGCTGCTTAAGTTTTTATAATAGCAATTTGCATATACTCCAGAATGTTATGAAGAGTGATCAGATGGATTGCATAGAGACAATGCAGCAGCACTCTGCAAATAAGACAAAGTACAGCAATGCTTACAAAAGTTATGGTGCTAATACTACGCTTATTTATAAAGTGAGATGCTTGGACAATGCATTTTGTACAAAACCATCTAAGCCCGTCTGCCGAACGTCAAGGCGATCTCTGTTAGACGGGTCCTAACACTAAATACTACCTGTTATGCGCCACTCTGCCTTTTTCCATTTTTTGTGCCAAAATGGCCTCCATTACAAGGGATGCAGGTACCAACATGCATGCTGTGCCCACTCTATACCCTTCCTGGTGCTAGACAGCTTCCAATGAATGTAGTGAGAGCAGGCTACAGCTTTATACTGAAATTAATTAAAATATATTTATTTACTCATGGCGAGGTAGAGATGTATGATGTAACCGGCTGATTTGCTACAGGTCACACCAGTTAATAAGTAATCATTTGTAAATACTTACAGTGATCAGGAGTTTTTCCTCACTGTCGCGAAAATTGCTTCCGACCATCTTTTTCCAATCGCCTCAAACTTCGGGTACTTCGAAAACAGTTGCTAGGCCACGCCCCTCTTTGAGCATGCGTATTAAGCAAATTTTACATTGAGATATTCACAATGGAAAAAAAAAGTGAACGAAGATAGCGAATTCGCGAATTTGACGAATTGGGAAGAGAAAGTTGAGAGACGCAAGACCCAACACTCTGGATGAGCTTAAGGCCGCTATCGAAGCATCCTGGGCCTCCATAACACCTCAGCAGTGCCACAGGCTGATTGCCTCCATGCCACGCCGATATCGAAGCATCCTGGGCCTCCATAACACCTCAGCAGTGCCACAGGCTGATGCCTCCATGCCACGCCGCATTGAAGCATCCTGGGCCTCCATAACACCTCAGCAGTGCCACAGGCTGATTGCCTCCATGCCACGCCGCATTGAAGCCTCCTGGGCCTCCATAACACCTCAGCAGTGCCACAGGCTGATTGCCTCCATGCCACGCCGCAGTGAAGCAGTCATTTCTGCAAAAGGATTCCCGACCAAGTATTGAGTGCAGAACTGAACATAATTATTTGAAGTTTGACTTTTGTTTGTATTAAAAACACTTTTCTTTTATTTGTCGGATGAAATATGCTAATTTTTTGAGATAGGAAATTTGGGTTTTCATGAGCTGTATGCCAAAATCATCAATATTAAAACAATAAAAGGCTTGAACTGCTTCAGTTGGTGTGTAATGAATCTAAAATATATGAAAGTCTAATGTTTATCAGCACATTACAGAAAATAATGAACTTTATCACAATATGCTAATTTTTTGAGAAGGACCTGTAGATGTACAGCACTATGGAATTAATGGCTCTTAAAAATAAAAAATTATAGTATAATATATGTGTGAATAATCCCTCCGTAAGGTCCACACTCTACAGCCATTTTCTGAGTTTTGCAGAACATATGGATTATGATGTGGATTTTGGTATGGATTACACCCTAAGTATCTCCAAGAGTGAAAACTTTGTTGCAGCAGAATCAATATGCCCTCAATTCTGCATAGAATATTTCTGCTACATGTGGATGGATTCTCCAAAAACTCCATGTACTGGACTGTAAAAGAATGCAGATTCTTTGCATAGAACCCGAAACAAGAAAATTGGAAAAATATCCACAGAGTGAAAGTTCACCCTAAACCACTGGTTCAAACGAAGACTGGCTAATGCGGTCATGTAATGATGAGGTAAACATGTTGCTCTCAAGACGTCTTATAATAACTCAGTGTATGTCTAGGAGCTGTCAGGAGTTCTGAGATAAAAGTTACATATCAAGTCATCAGTGCAGTTTCTAGGAAGATTCAATGTAAAGCAAAAGGAAATGGTCTGCAGCTACACTGAAAGTGAACGCCGTCGAACAAATATGTGTAAAATTTTAATAAAGTTTAATAAAGATTATTAGAAAAAAAATATTTTTAGTCCAAAATAAGAAAAAGTCAATGATTAAAATAAATTCCCCCGTACATGTCCATTGCTTTCAAAGGGGTTTTCCAGGACTTAAATATTCATACCCGGTCAGCTGTTGAAAGCCTATGATGTCACGTCTATCACTGTGATGTCACTGAGCTGCAGTACCAACACAGTAGGGAAAAAAATGTACCACTGTGTGCTTAGCATCTTATGAAAAGGCCAAGAAAGTCTGATTGTCGAGGGTACCGGGGGTAGGATTCCCACTGATCTGATACTGATGACCAATCCTGAGGATACGTCATCAAGTTTTAAGTCCTGGAATACCCCTTGAATAGTATAATAGCATGCAAAATAGATCATACCTGACAAACCAAAGACACTCTTCTGTAGACAGCTGTTTTGGGGTGCCTACCCCTCATTAGTATCCAGAAAGGTACTGGTTAACTGGATGAAATACCATAGATGAAGTTTATGGGAGTACTGTTTGTCATTGAGGAGACATAGTGCTGCATGGAGTCTTGCCCTTTATAGGCATTTCCTGGAAAGTTTCCATACAGCACCGCGTTTCTACAATTAGAAACAGTACTAACCCCAAACCAGAATCAATAGACATCAAACAATCACAAAAAGAAGTGTTACTGAGGTGTAACATCTCATCGAACCCTGATTGCTCAGTCCATGTCCTATGCACTAAGGCCTCTTTCACATGAGCGTGGCGTGTGAGGGCCCGATAAGATGCGGGTGCGTTGCGGTAAAATGCACGTTTTAATGCGTTTTGCACGCGCGTGAAAAAAATCGCGATGTATGGTACCCAGACCCGAACCCGGACTTCATCACTGAAGTTCAGGTTTGGGTTAGGTGTTGTGTAGATTTTAGTATTTTCCCTTATAACATGGTTATAAGAGAAAATAATAGCATTCTTAATACAGAATGCAAAGTACAATAGGGCTGGAGGGGTTAAAAAACAAAAAAAAAGTTAACTTACCTGCTCCATAGCTGCCGGTCTCTGTTTTATCTTCAGGACTTGGCAAAAGACCTGTGGTGACGTCACTATGGTCCAATCACATGGTTCATCACCATGGTGAGGGACCATGTGATTGGTTCATGTGATGTGACGTCACCACAGGTCCTTAGCCGGCAGCTCAACATTACAGAAGAAGACAGAGATCCGCAACGACGCGATCAAGTGTAATTTATTAATTTTTTTGACCCCTCCATCACTATTTTACTTTGCATTCTGTATTCAGAATGCTATTATTTTCCCTTATAACCATGTTATAAGGGAAAATAATACAGATCGGGTCCCCAGCCCGATTATCACCTAGCAACCATGCGTGAAAATCGCACCGCATCCGCACTTGCTTGCAGATGCTTGCGATTTTCACGCGGCCCCATTCACTTCTATGGGGCCTGCATTGCGTAAAAAACGCTGAATATAGAGCATGCTGCGATTTTCACGCAATGCACAAGTGATGCGTGAAAATCACTGCTCGTGTGCACAGCCCCATAGAAATGAATGGGTCCAGATTTAGTGTGGGTGCAATGCGTTCACCTCACACATTGCACCCGCGCTGAATACCCGCCCGTGTGAAAGGGGCTTAAAAGTTTACAGATGCCAAACGCTCTTCTATGTTCACTCTCTAAACCCTCCACAGATTAGTATTGTTGCGCACGTTGACTTTATTTCCTTTGTTACAGTCCATTGGTAAGCTGCCCCTTTCATTTTACTTCCTATTGATAATGTCTTAGCTTAATGGGATTCTCCAGGTTTAGAATATTGATGGCTTATCCTCAGCATAGGTCAATAATGTAAGATCAGTGAGGGGTCTCACTCTGTAAAGTCCTGTAGATCAGTTGTTTGGAGGGGCCACATCATTCATGTGAGTGCTGCAGCTTCGTCATCCTTTACATCAGTCCATCGACCTGCTACTTAGTAGCAGTAGTATATTGACGGTGTGAAAATTCTTTATCTTGCATCTCTGTCTCTAAGTAGATCAAACAGCTGATCGGCAGGGGTGCTGAGACCCCTACCAAGCTGATATTGTTAGCTGGACCATAGGTCATCAAGATCTTAAACCTGAAAAGTCACATGCATATATCTTCTGTAAGAAGTTACAAGGCATCATCGTGGATGATAGGTACGTGTCACCGAGGTTCCTGGCCTCGGTGGAGTAAGAGCAATTTTTTGTGTGTCAGCAGCAGTTGCTGTTTGACACCTTGGTACTTAGCATGGCTGTAAAAGCTGATCCGGGACGGCTCTTACTGGAAGTAGTCAAAGTGCTGGGTGGGTGCCTACTCCCCACGTTCCAGGCTGGGTTTTGCCAGGCATGAAAACCAGCCAGCACTGCCAGGTGGAGAGGATTACCTCCGTCTGACAGTGGAGCTCAGGAGGTCTGTGTGCTGGGATCTGAGGCTTGTGCTGGGCTGGAGAGCGGAGACCCGTGTGTCAGGGGAACAGGCCGCCTAAAGCCTGTATTTGAACTTTCTGAGGAAGAACTGCCAGGTGACTTTTGTTTTATTTACTTGCCATTGGGTGTGAAGTAACACCAACACTGCAAAAGTGATGTTTTGCTTTTGGCATCATGTGTGAATAAACACTGAAGTTTGAATTACGAACTTGTCTTTTGCCTCTGTACTGCGCGCTTATCCTTACTACCAGAGCGAATCTCCACACTTCTCAAAGGGATGTCTCATCCTAGAACACCTAGCAAGTAGTTGATTTTTTTTTTGAGGAAGCATGGCAAGTGGGGTATTACAAGGTGGCCATTCAAATGAATGGACAGCTCATGTCCTCTAGAATGGAAGCTGCTCAAACAGAGCATCTCTCTAGTTGGGTTCATAGAGAGGGTCTAATAGGGCATAGACTAGGTTTGTTTTCATGAGACAACCCTTTCCAGGGTGACGACATTGTAACAGAAAAAATGGCAGTTTATTTTGCTTTCTGAATTAATAAAACAATCCAGGTGGAGCTCGCCTTCCTCCTGCTCCTCACTCCACCTAGTGCCATGTTTCCCTTAGACATAGTTTCTTCTGTTAACCTACTACTGGAAATGTTACACAGGTTTTCATTTGTATCTCCAGGCCTTGGGGAAGGTAAGCAGAACAAGTGGTTGTGTTGCATCTATTGACCGATCATCAAGTTGTAAGAGGTTGGTTTTAACCTGTTTCACCGCCCTTGTGTACTGATTTGGGTCACCTGATTTTTCTTCAAATAACTGAATAGATCTAACACAAGAGCATAGACTGTTGGCCGCTTCACATGACATAATGCCGTGCCCCTTTTTTTATAAACCTTTCTGCTCAAGCATCACTAGCATTTCCATACTTCTTCAGATTTTATATTTTATTTTGCTTTTTTCTGCTACGAGAATTACCAATTGTGGAGACATTATCCAAAGTAGTGTTCAACAAAGTGATGTCTTCTACTAGAGCCAATAATGAGTGGATAAACAGCAGTTGTAAATGTTCTAGTAAGACTAAACATCTTTTTACACGGGCAGATAATTGGGTCAATTATTGGAATGAGCGTTTGTTAACAAATATGCCAGGAAACCCCCAATGAATGAACAAATGCTCACTCATCAGGTGGTCGTGTCTTTCAGTTGCCACAAAAAAATCATTGTTTATGCTGCCCAGAAAGGAGGATTTTCTATGAGGATGAGCTGTAGTTGATTGCTTGTCCCCATACAAAGGAGATGATTGCTACATGTAAATGCGGCTCTCACCTCCATTGATGATCAGGCTATTATCAGTAAAGAATGGTTCATTCCCGATAATTGGCAGGTAAAAGGACTATTAGAATCATTTTACAGGGGCAGATGTTGGAGCACCAATTGTAGATATAGCATGTTGATCAGTGCTTGTTTAGTATAGCTAACATACCAAACATCCTACTGTATGGAGATATGTTCATTACTAAAATTGCTTGTCCCCATACAGTTTGCATATTATCAGAAGGTCTTCCCCTGTTGACACGTGGAGATACGCTGCCAAACAAAGATCATTTTTGTGATCCTAAAGATTTTATCAATGACAGTAAAGCATTTGCTGGTTTGTCAGCAGATCAGTGGCCACGCTCATAGGGCACCCTAATGATGATTTGGGGATTTCCATCTCCAAGACAAAATCCAGATTTTCATTGGAGTCTTTTTCTTTTTAGTAGCTTTAGTAGCTGCAACATCTCAAGAGTTTTTCCAGGACTTAGATATTCATCAGCTATCTTCAGGGTCTGATACCAGGCACCTCACCTACCAGCTGTCCAGCCCTGGAAACTATACGGTGAGCAGAGCCAGAAGCAGAAGGCTCCTTCCAGGATGTAGCTTCTGGTGTTGGCATACTTCAGCTTAGCTCCAATTCCCTTGGATGGAAGCTGCAATACCCTACACAGTGTACAGAACCTTGTGCTTCTTATTCCGTATGCTTTATGGTTTCCAGTGCAGTTGGATGCCCGAAACAGCTGAAGGTGAAGGGCATTGGACTCCCAATGATCTGATATTCATGATCTATCCCAAGGACTGTCCATCAGTATCTAAGTCCCAGAAAACCACTTTAATCCTTCTACAATTTGTTGAATAAGAAATTCACCAATCAGATATTAATGACCTATCCTGAGGATAGATAATCAATATCAGGAGCTTGGAAATCCCTTTAAGGGCATGATATTTATTTTGCAACAATGTGATGAAGCAGATATGCACGGATCAGAGCAGCACAATGAAATGTCATATTTGTAGACATTTTAACATATTTCATAGTTTTTGAGAGACTTGCCTTCAGTTTTTCAATGGGATTGGAAGGGATATCTTCTTGCTTCTTGCATAAACTGTATAGAGATGTAGAGTTCACGCACACATTGGGTGAGTTATCACGTTTAGCTAACGCGTTATGACTCTGTTACATCCGAACATGCAGAGCATCAATAACTGGGAAGAGTGAGGACATCTCCCCCATCACATTGGCTGCCGATTCATAACTGCCCATTGAATTCTTTGATAGCTGATATTGGCCAAACTGCACAATATTTTATGTTGTACCTCAAAACCTTGCCATAAAAAAGGCACTGTATGCTGACAAAAACACTATATAGACAAAAACACTATAAATAACAATAGTTCTTAAAGGGGTACTCCATGATGAACTTTCCCTACATATTAGAAGGGTCTCTTGTAAATAATCTGATTGCAAAGTATTCCCCTGCTGGGATCACCAGTAATCAGCTGTGTTCTGGAAATCCACCAGTAAGTGCTCAGTTTCAATGCTGCGCCACCACAGGAGAAATTAAAGAGGAATTGTCTGATTTATTTTTTTGTTCTTTGTATGTTTCTAACTAGGCAAATGTAAGGACTTTACAATTCACTTACTTTATCTCCAGTTGCTCCTTTCTCAGATGTCACTGAGGGTCACATGACCTGTGATGTCAGCTTCTCTCCCTGCTCTGATGTTGTTTTGTGCACAAGCCTGAGAGAGCAGATATGTGCCTGTACAAGAGACGTCACTGTGCTGACCACGCCCCCCTACACTGCCGGCTGCTAGTTATTGCTCTCTCCCTGGATTCTTGAGGAAAAACATTAACCCCTTCAGCTGCACAGACTCAGGGCTGAAGGCTTTACTGAGTAGCTGCAGGCAGTGAGGAGACAAATGCTGGGCACAGGAGCTGACAGAGGAGTTCTACAGAGCATTGCACAAGAACAGGTAGGGGGAAGATCCTGTTTGTATCAACAGTATTAGCTGGGACTTGTAGTCCTACAAATACAACATGCTGCTGAGTCTGCCAGCAATCAGACATGTCACTCAGGGCAGCACTTGTATTCACTCCCTTTGCAGAGCAGGGAAAGGGGCACAAATATTCACGAGGAAACCTGAGATTGTTGTTATTGCAGGTAAACAAAGGGCCAGAAGAGAACCCAGGGAAATGAGGAAATATCTATATTTTTGCCTAAAACTTGCTTAGCTTAGTTATATATTGCTGCTCATCAGATTTACAGCGCTATTTTTTTTTTTCATAACTCGGACAACCCCTTTAAGTATTACACAGTGTCCACTCACTTCAATAGGTTGATAGGACAGGGCAGGTTCTCCAGACCGAAACTCTCTTTGTATCCTTTCTTCACTCTGGCCAAAAGAAGATGATCCTGAACAGAAGACTCCCCATCTCCTCCCTTTATTAACTCAGAGTTTCCTAATAGGGTGCATAAAATGTGTTGTCTAAACTAGACAACCCCTTTCAAAGGATATTCCCATTTTGTAATGTTTCGGTATATTGCTAGGACGTCACATGCCATTATGAACAATGAGAATCACTTTGACCATTGGGAACCCTGTTCCCAAGAAGAAAAGGAACAAGGACTCTTTTCTTCAGCACCCACCGTGCAGGGATCTCAGCTCTGGTCTAGTGAATGGCGCTGTGCTGCAGTACCTTGAATAATTTTTTACTGTGCAAAAATACACGATGGAACGACATTTCATTTCAAGAATTTATGAAGGTCCAGCTTTCGGGAACCCAATGGTCAGGAAGTGATGATATTTTCTAGTGGTATATCCCACTCATTTGCCATCACTTTCTCTGGAGGGAAATCCCAACGTATTTCGACTACTGTGTCATGACCGGAAAGAAATGGTCTCTAACTATTGCCTTTTACAGTGGGAAGATATCATAAGCGGTCTTCAAATGCAAACTCTGCATTATCCTCCCCAACTTAGAGCTATATTATCCTTAGATACGTATATGGCATAACTACTGTGTTTATCCATAGCTTAACATTTTTGTATTTGATTAATTTCTCGAAATAGAAAGCAAATTTGGGGCAGCATTTTTTTATGTTTGAAGGTATAGAGCCTCATTTATCAAAACTGGCCTTGATGCCTCTGAATGGCGTATGACTAATAACTTCATGTCTATCCCATAATGTTATTTGTCAGTACTGCAAGCCAGTGATATGTGAGTGACCTGAGTGATGCAAAGTTCTCCTTTAATATGGAAAGATAACAAATGTTGTGGGTTTTAAAATGCAAAAAAAAAAAAAAAAGAGGTTTTTTTTAGAAGGCGGGAGTTATGTAGGTTGATTTCACGTATACATAAAAGGTTTCAGGCAGAGGAACAGCCTGGCGGAGTTCACCATATTTGGCATAGTCAGATAGGGCTGTGCACTGCCGGACCTCATTGACTATTATGGGATCCAGCAGCGATTCGGCCGGTTTCTAGCATGAGTGCCGGGTTTTGTCCGGCCGAAGCCCAGTGCTCATGCCTGAAACCAAATAGGATTCCCAACAGATCTATTATAGTGAATGGGCTCTAGCTGAGAACGGCAATATCTGGCTAGGCCAGATCCGATGAACTCCAGCACTCTGTTTCTCATCCAGAACAACCTGTTGGATACCTTCAGAGTATATGTGAAACCCACCTTAGTAAAACATAAAAATACGTATTAATTTGGTATCACTGTAATTATACTGACTTGTAGAATGACATAACATATTATTTATACAGCATAGTAAAAACTGTAAAAATAAATTTCCAAAAATGAAAAAAAAAAAAGTTTTTCCCATTCACCCCCACAATTTATAACAGCTATTTAATGCCTTATAGGAGTGTTCCTCAACTCCAGTCCTCAGAGCCCACCTGCCGGTCATGTTTTCAGGATTTCCTTTATATTGAGCAGATGATACAATTAGTGTCAGTGCATCAGGACTTACCACAGGTATTCATTCCGTGGGATATTCTCAAATCATGACCGAGAGGTGGGCCCTGAGGACTGGAGTTGAGGAACACTGCCTAAGAGTAACCTCAAAATGAAAGCTCTTTGTGGAAAAATGAAGCCTGTCTATGGCTACATAGATGGAATGAGTAAAACTGAAGAATGAAACAATGAAATTTAGATTTTTTGTAACACCAGACATGAAGCCGTTAGGTAAGGCAATACATGATAAATATTGACTACATGCTATGACTCATTAACCTCTTAAGTACCACATCTACAGAAGTTTTGCATTAGGGCTCACAGGAATTTTTACATTTTTGCACCACCACATTCTTAGAGCCATAATGTTTTCATTTCTCTGTTGACATAGCCATATGAGAGCTTGTTCTTTGGGGGAGGAATTTAGAATAACTTTTAGTAATGGGAAAACAAAAAACGTGCATTAGCAGTGGAGTCTATGAAAAATGTACCGTTTCCTATGGAATCCTGCTACAGACAGGGGCTCAATAGGAAGCACTATGTAGTAGCCCCTTCTCATTTTCTATGACAGGGACAAGCTCCTGCTCCTCCGATCATCGCCCGAAGGAGCCGGAGCAAACCCAGAAGCGTGCACTTCTGGGTTTGCATGCGCTCAGATGCCGTGGTCAGGATTCACCACGGCATCTTAAGTGTTAAATGTCCGCGAGCGGCATTATCGACGGTCGTGGACATGAGCCTCGTGTGTCGTCTTTATGAAAAGCAGGCACCAGTATGTATCCGGTCATGAAGGGGTTAATACAATGTGTATTTTTGAAATAAAAAAACTTTCAACTTACTGATTTTAGGCTCTTCGAATGTGCAAATCCATTGACTCATCAATAAAAGGAGCTTGAGTAGCCAGTGAGCAAAGGTTTTATAAAAGTATTATATCCAATAATTATCAATGAAGAGTTAAGGAAACTTAGTTACAAGGTCAGTTGTGTCCATTGCTTGAGACAGATTATTATTTCCCAGCAGTTAATGATCTTTATTAACCTAATTCCAAAAGATGACAATCCTTCTTGATGTTCCACTTGACTGGTTTTTATCATTCATTCAAGGTCTTCAAAAATTATGTTATAACTAGATCCCTCTTCCCCTGATTCCCGTGCTCCAAGGGACAGAAAGAATGCTACACAAATGGCAAAGCAATTCCACAAATTAATTCTAATCCAGCGAATGTTCCCCTTTAAATCCATGACAGAGTCTTTGACTTGAAAGTTGCCTTTTTAATTTGAAGAGCTCCTACGAAGATGCGCTCAAAAAGTCAAAGGAGAAGAGTTGGCTTTTAGAAATAAGAGAGAAAAAGAGAAAGAGTCAAAGTAAGGAAGAACTTGAAGGCCATAAAATAGATTAAAACCATAAAATTTTTACCAGATTGCAAAAAGTTATATAGTTTAGGCTACTTTCACACTAGCGTTCGATCGGATCCGTTCTGAACGGATCCGCTCATAATAATGCAGACGGTGGCTCCGTTCAGACTTTACATTGAAAGTCAATGAGGGACGGATCCGCTTGAAGATTGAGCCATATGGTGTCATCTTCAAGCGGATCCGTCCCCATTGACTTACATTGTAAGTCGGAACAGATCCGCTCGCCTCCGCACGGCCAGGCGGACACCTGAACGCTGCTTGCAGCGTTCAGGTGTCCGCTCACTGAGCGGAGCGGAGGCTGAGCGCTTGCAGGCGGATGCATTCTCAGTGGATCCGCCTCCACTGAGAATGCATTAGGGCCAGACGGCTGCGTTCAGGGCCGCTCGTGAGCCCCTTCAAACGGAGCTCACGAGCGGACACCTGAACGCAGGTGTGAAAGTAGCCTTACAAAGTACAAAAGAGAAATGTTACATTACATGTCCATCAAGTTTGACATCTAGGAGATCATTTCCAATGCAGAATCAACTGTTACAATCCAATCCACTGACCAAGGGTTTCAACAATACTAAATAGTGTCTAAATTGGGTAATGGGAACCTCTTTTTAAATACTACCTTTTTGTAAGTATAGAGAGTGAGATACACTTCTTAACGCAAAAAAGTTCTCATATGGTATCTACTTGTCTATGGTGTCACGCTACTCTGGCTATGTTTTCAGGTTGAATATACAAGAGAAATAGGATGGTATAATACAACTAATATGGATCGATCATACACCCAGAAAGAACAAAAACATGGGAGCTAGGTCTCCTCTTTCTCACAGGTTTTTGTGCAGTAGTCCAGGAGGAACTCGTAAGAATACCCAGCATTCAGAAAAATGTGCACTTGCCATTAAAATCAATGTCCTTTAGTGAAACCTTATAGAATAGAGCAAGGACAAGAGAGATGTATAATAAAAGGCGACGGCCATTTTGCATAGTTATACGGTTCTTTGTGGAACTTGTGAAAAGGTAACCTGCGAAGAGCGGGAGTTTTTTTATATTTAAAATGTGAATATTTCAAAATTTGAGGAGATTCATTTTCTCTAAGCTCCAGGATCGTGTCAAGAAGTCTTGACTTAATAATGTATGAAACAAAGTCTCCATCCAAGATGTTTGCCCAATATTTGCTGATACCGTACGTTTTAATCTTTAAATGCAAAAATTTACAAAAAAAAATTAGGCCATTTTCAGTATCACAAATAACATTGTGCTAAGCATGTGAGGATAGAGATGAGGAAAACCAGTAATTTGGCAAATTTGCTATTTTACAGATGGGCAAATTTTCTCATATGGAAGCATTTTTCTCTCATATAAAGCAATAAGGCAACTGAATATTACTTCATGAAAGGAAATTTTCTTCTGGTGTGTTATCGATCTATTGAAGAGTTGTCCCTTAATGAAACACTACAAGAACAATGATTTGAGTTACATGTTAATGTTAGAAACGAGCGATCAATTCTATAGAATCAGAATTCAACCCAGATTTTTGGAAAAATTCAGATTCCATAGAATTCTAATTTTAGGTGATTTGATTTCAGGAGACGTTTTTAGGAGAGAGTGAGTCATCCACACGTCTTCAGGGCAATTCAACCACTTTCAATTCAGATTTAACTCAATAGGGTTAGAATTGAATTGGGTGGTCAATCCGGTCAAATTGAATTGACTTTACAGAAATTTTCTCATCTCTAGTTTAACAATATATCATTAGTTTACATGAGAAATGTTGGTGGTTTACATTATCACAATGTCTGTTTGAATTGGAAAGAAACATGAGAAATGTCTGGTGTAAGGGAAGTTAGAAGCAAAGTATTTCTTGTAATGTGTCAACTGAAAGGATGTTGAATAAGCTGGATGCATTATTAAAAAAATTATGGGTAGCTGTAAATGGAAAGTTTCCTCACTGGAATACCCAGGTTGTGGAGGCACATTTACTTTAAACACACTGGGATCCACTGCAATTCTTAATGAGACAGCGAGGCGTCACAAACATTGTTAACATTCTTGTTTAGAAGCAAAGAATTTCTGATAATGTGTCATCCCTGTTTAGAAACTTGAAAGTTTGTGAGCTTTTGACCTGACGTTGTACACAAATTCAAATAGGGGGGAAGATCCACTTAAATCTTATGCCTGAACTTAGAAGATTTAAATATGTGGTCTCAAAAGGCAGGAAATGCTCAACCCCAAATGCAGTTGTGCATTTATGCTCGGGGGAGCAGATACACTCGCTTGTGGTCTGTTGCTAAGGGCGATCCCCAGCAAAAAATTCATACAGGGTAGGATGCCCGCAGCAGACCACAAGTGCCACAGAGACATCCTACACCAGATAGTAAAATGTGTGGAGGTGGAATGATATATAGAATACATTGTTACAAGAATAGGTGCTCTACTGTGGTGGTTGCAAACAGTAACATCTGACTAAACCCTCACTCCCATTCTATGTGTGGTTAGTCACACTGGAGGGAACTGGGAGCTGTTGACTGTGAGTCGGACATTACGCTGCTGTAATTTGCCCACTAATTTGCCCACTGGCTCCTGGTACTACCCAAATGGTACAGGTACAGTCATGTTAAGGCCATGTTGTAATGTGGCAGATTTGGAGAAATAACTAAATTATGTAATTTTTTAACAGTGCAGCATGCTCATTATTTTCTGGAAATCTAGGATTTTCTTTAAGAAGGAATGTACCATGAGTCCACTCCAAAGTCAATAAGTAAGACATGACATCGATTTTCAGCAGATTTGCTACATAATCCATGGTGGAGAAACTCTGCTATGACTAGACGTAGCCTTAAACAGAATGTATCTTAATGAGAACATAAGCATTCAATTAGATCATGTGTCTCACGGCATGTTAACATGTCAACTCTTCTGAAGATCTCTAGCAAAACATTGAGCTCCAGGGTTAAAAGGTAATACTTAAGTCTCGAGCAAATTATACTATTTTATCTCTATATAGACATTATTTTAAGCACTATTTAAGCTTATCTAATTGCATCTTTGCCAAAAGCTAGCCCATTTGCTTTTTTTAACCAAAATTTTGATTAACTTACTCCACAAATTATTTGTCGAGTTTGTAGACATGAACAGTACTGTAAAAATTTGTTCCGATTTTTCTTTTTTTGGAATCTTAACCTTTTCTAATTTGCAAAAGAGACCAGTGGCTTACAGATTAGATGCAATTTTATGCATTTTATTCCTGAAATGCAGGCGATTTCAATAAGGCTTGGAATGTTACTCAACAAAGTGGGAATAAACTGGCCATAAATGCGATCAAAACAGGAATTTTTCCAATAAATAGAAACATTATTGGTCAAAAACTAAATTGAACACAGAATGTGATAATGGAAATGATGGGCAAAACATTTTATTACAAAAATAAGAAACCGTATAATCTATGGCATTAAAAGCACAAGACGAACGCTAGTCATTGATATTTAAACTGAAAATTTTCACTTTTTTTTATAAAGCAGAATGTTTTTAATTGCTTTAACCATATTTACATCTAAATTTGTATTCTTATAGTAAAAAATTTGAATTTTTTTTAGATTTTTTTTAAATGACTAACTTACTGCGCAGTGTGTCGTTTGATTAAGCTGTTGAAACTGGACAATAAAATGTTTTATGAAAAATCTTACTCTAAGGCCTCTTGTACACAACCGTATGCTGCCCGTGGTGATATTGTGGCCCGCATACGGCGGGTCCGCAATACACGGGGTACCGGCCGTGTGCATTCCGCATCATGGATGCGGACCCATTCAGCACGGGCACTTAGCGCTTACGCTCGTGAGCATGAGCCCTAAATCTGTATATCCCTCAGTGTATTAAATATATTTTTGAAATCATCATAAACTAAAATCGTCGCATTAATCCTTCCTCAATTTTCTTTCCTATTTGGTTTCAGTCTGCAAGTCCAAGTGTTTTCTTAAATGGCATTCAAGTAATAACTTAAAAGTTAGCCGATCTTAAAACTTTACAAATTAAAATTGTAATTTTTAATTTTAAATACTCATTGTGAACAGAAGATAAAAGCTAAAATATAAATCATTCTGCAATTTCTATTGTATATAAAAAAACTCAACAAATTGTCAGTTACACTTTCTTAAACGCACTTCCTTTTAGATTTACAAAATATTACACAAAATGTTCAGTAAAGAGCCAAAATGAATATATAAACTGGATAGATAGATAGATAGTAGATAGATAGATGATAGATAGACATGGATAGTTAGACATAGATAGATATTAAATAGATATGAGATAGATAGATACACTTAGGACTGATAGATCAATGGATAGATACACTCGAGACCGATAGATAGATAGATAGATAGATAGATAGATAGATAGACTGGAGACAGATGCATCGATATAAGATAGATGGATAGTTACACAACAGTGGTTTTGGCTAACTTCAGAGAAGCTCCTGGGTGAAACTCATGGTAAATTGAAGAATGTACAAAAGAGTTGTAGATTCCTTATGTGACTTCTCGAGTATACATTTCTGAGAACATGTGATGCTCCATAAAATTTAAGTCAAGTTGACTTAAATTTGGGAATATAGTAGACATTTCTTTTAAATACTCACCCTTGAAAGTAAACCATTCCAGGAAACTGCCTGATAAATCAACGCTGGCATGGCAGTGTTAAGATCTTTCTCATGGCCCTCCGGACTCGAGACTGTAGCCAAGTAAATGAGGGCGAGGTCTACTCATAGTTGAAGACAATTTCACCAGTGACGCATAGAAAGCAGCTAACCAATGTATTCACGTTTTAAGAAGCATCAGAATCTCATACCCAACAATGCAATTCTACTGGTTGGACCATAAGCTTATGCCTTGTACGTCAAAGTGTCTAGTCGGCAACAAAGCGTTGAACTTCAGTTGACCTGCCTGAGAATGCTGTTATACATAGTGAAAGTACAGCAATCTTTTTAGAGTTCTATCAAAGTTTTTCAAAATATTCCTACCAATATCTGCCAATATATTGCTTATAATGACGGACATTATTGAAAATGCTTTCTTACGAGAGAATTAAGAAACCTATACAAGAACAAAACATTAGAAGGTGTTGTTCGGAGGATTAGCGATCATACTGTACTATACTTAAATTACTTTGATTTACACTACTCTTCACTGAGCGGTACATGTCTAATTACAGACTGGTAGAAGCTTATAAAGTTTTATGAAGTCCTATTATTACTCTCCATCGTCTGACCTCAGTTCACTTCTTCCGTTTACAAAATATATTTTTTACATTTATTTTATGCACTTTTATAGCGCTGGCATACTCCACAGCACTTTGCAGACATTAGCAGCAAGCTGTCCTCAATGGGATTCACAATCTACGTTCCCTATCAATATGTCTTTGGCGTGTGGGAGGAAACCGGAGTACATGGAGGAAACCCACGCAAACATGGGGAGAACATACAAACTCCATGCAAAGCACTAGCGCTAACCACTGAGCCACCGTATACCCTATATTTTCTTTGAGCAGTATAATAAACATAAATAAAATACAATGATACTTTTTTTAAAAATTTTGTTCATAAAAAAAAAACGGAAATGGAATTGTGGAATTAGACTAGATCTTGATTCTTAAAATCATATAAAGTAAAAAAATAACATAATATAGTAATAAAGAATTATTCTACATTCACAATTTGTAATGTTATAAAAAAATAATAATAATATAATTATAATTTCCAGTTCCATTGTGCAAAAAGTGGCTATTGGTTTACATTAAACTCAGTAAATATCTTAAATGATGCATTTTTGTGACTTCTGAAGCCAACATTATGTATATTAGGCAATTTTTTTTTGTTAGATTAAAATGTATCATCAATTTAGATCATCACAGGACATTTACGGGTATTTATTGCTATGGTATTAGTGTTTTTATTTCACTAGTATTATTTTATGCTTCTAGGAAAGATAAAAAGGCTGAAGGACATGGGGCGCTTAGATGGTCAGGCCTTCAGGACAGAAAAACAAACCTATAAGTAAATGAGTATGCCGTTTCATCCAAATAAATAAAGGAAGTAAACTTTAAAGGTAAAATTTAGCAACAAAACTTTATGGCATAGAAATGTTCTGCAGCTGATTGCACCAAATAAATGACGGTAGTATGAAATTTGAAGATTCATCTATCACTACGTTCTAGGCGTTGAATCTTAGGTAATAGACCTTAGATGATATCTCCTCATAATCAGGAAGACTATGGACGCGCTGAAGTGGTATTACGTAATATTTTTGGAATGTGGATAACATTAATATTCCCTTTTATTAACAGACTGTTATATGGATATTACGATACACACTGGATCAACAGGCAGACTCCATACTGCTTATGATCTATTTTTTTGTGTCATTCGGCGAACAAATATGAGGGAGTTTCACAAAATGAGCTGAAGGCACTACAGTTTTGTAATTTGACGCCATTTTTAGCACAAATTGTTGACATCTTGACCTAATAGCATCAGCAAACTAGTGATTATGATTTCAGTAGGTATAATAAATAATAGTCTTACATGAATTTATTAATTTTTGAAAATTAGTTTTCTAACTGAAATAGCAAATTGATTCTGTCATTGCAGTAACAATAGACAATTCATTGACATTTTATCCCTTTATTTTTTAATGATTTTTAAAATGTTAATTATAAAACCATCACTTCACTGCTGATCAATCTAAAGGCAAAAATATACATTTCTATAATTTTTTTTTTTTGCACATGAGTAGTAACCTGTTTGTAGCTTATAATGATATGTGATCTTTTGCTGAAAATGTACAGTTTCGAGCAGGCGAAATGTGATCCGACTAGCTTGACACGACTCTCAAAAGAACTTAAAAATTTCTCAATAACTTCACACGAACAACGAGAGTAATAACTATTGGAAAGTTTGTTATGCAGGTAATAACTTGAAACACATAGATCTTATTGAAGACAGAAATTATACAAGGAGAGAATTTAAATATAAAATATTAATTCATCGCCGTTCTGCCACCTCAGAAAATGATCTACATGCCAAAAATGTCATAGAAGCTTTCAGAAACACTTTACATACATCAAGGTTTTTAAGACCAAAATTTAAGAAAAGTAAAAAAATTACATATTAAAAATCAGGAATTTTTGAAAACGTAAAACTTACTAAGTCTTTACGGCTATAGGTTTAAAGTAAATCCAGGGCTTTGCTTGTGTCTGTTCAGAGGGAGAACTTGGAAGTTTGTGAGGATGTGAGGATGTTCTCAGACTTCACATGCTCCAGCTATTGGAGCATCAGTGTCCAGACATTGTGGTGCCAGCGAGCTAATGAGGTGTTGCACTGTATAGCTTTTCTATGACCATCTCTCCCTCCCACTGCTTCTTCTGTAACCCTTGCTGGATCAGGCTACAAAATATATTCTAAGGCAAAAGAACATATTCTTTTGTAAGAAATGTCTTTAAACACACATTTTTGGCAGCTAGAAGACACAGTTTTTAAGTAAAAATATTACTTTTTATCCATTGTAGTGTAAACGATCCATGAGATTCATATATCTTATTTATGAGTTACTCTTTTGGGAACAGTAATTGGCCATTTGACCCAAATCTACCTTCTTTCTTTGAAGCACTGATCAATCTATTTAAATTAATATCCTGTCTCTACTACTATCGAAAAGTTAACATTCTGTGTCAGTGCCCACCATTTAAATTTTATTTATAGTGGTTGATTTTTGTAGATTGAACATAAAAAACGTGTGGCTCATAGAGATGTCGCGAACATAAAATTTTCCATTCGCGGAACGAACGCGGATTTCTGCAAATGTTCGCGAACTGGAAAACCGGGCAAACCACCATTGATTTCAATAGGCAGGCGAATTTTAAAACCTACAGTGACTATTTCTAGCCACAGTAGTGATGGGAAAGTTGTTTCAAGGGGACTAACACCTGGACTGTGGCATGCCGGAGGGGGATCCATGGCAAAACTCCCATTGAAAATTACATAGTTGATGCAGAGTTGGATTTTAATCCATAAAGGGCATAAATCACCTAACAATCCAATTTTTTTTTGAACAACGTGGTTTAAAACAGCCAGTGTGTGTATACGATCAGGTAGTGTAAGGGTTACAATCAAATCACTGTCGTTTGGAACGCTACATTTCTGTTAAAACTGTTACTTTATTAATCAGAAGAACTCCCTCAGTGCGCCTGCGCCGATGACATCACCGAAATAGAAGACGTCATCGGCGCAGGCGCACTGAGGGAGTGCTGAGGAGACGAGCCTCCTCATCTCAGAGCGCCTGCGCCGAATCCACAGAGGCGCGCGATTTTTGAAATGCCGACAGGGCTGGCCGGAGGAGGAGATCCCGGCTGGCCCTGTCAATCAACACGGCGAGGGGGCGGATTTCTGCAGCAGCTACCAGCAAGTAGACGCCCTACTTGCTGTTAGAGACCGAATTTACATATGATAAAACTTCGTTTTTTGAAGAAACTGCTGGATCAAAGTAAGTGACACAATTATATTGTGATATATCGCAATATAACTAATTTCACCAGCCCAAAAAAAAAAAATCACTTTAGTGGGGTGACAGAAGCCCTTTAACAGACCAAACTCCCCTTTTAATGCACCGCAAACAACCGCAAACAGTCCATTTGCACAACCGCAAACTTCCCATTTGCACAAGGTTGGATACCAAGCTAGCCATGTGCCGCTGATGTCATTGAATTTTTCTTCCTCCACCCAGCCACGTACAACACCAAGGGTCCCCAAAAGGTGAATTGAATTTATTTTTCGAACGGGGAGATGGTTAAAAAAACGCTGGCTCCCTCCCCTTTGTTTGAATCCACGGTCACTGCGTCTGCGCCGTGCAATTTACTGTCACACCCGATATGAGTGGTATTTTCTGTAGTACTATTCTCATCAGTTTAATCCCTGTTACGTCCCATATCAGGAATTGCCTTTTGTGAAAAAAATTTTTAGGCCGGGTACCTTCGACTGCCTTCACAGTGACAGACCAAACTCTGATACACCAAACTGAATTGATTTTAGGAACCGGGAGATGGAAAAAGCAGCTTGGTTGGTCCTCTTACTCCCAACATGGGGCACTGCGCGTGCGCGGAGCAATGTGCTGTGACACCCTATATGAGTGGTGTCTTAACTAGTACTATTCCTATCAGTTTAATCCCTGTTACGTCTCCTATCCGGGGACTTGTGTCAAATCTATTAATCATTGTCGAATTAACGACATCCTGAAATATTTTTGTTCTGAGCTTTGTACTTGCTTTGTATCGGAATCCATTTATTAAATTGTCTGCATTATTTCTAATAAACTATTAAGAGACTTTATTCAGATTTTTTTTATTTTATGTATTAAAAACCCACCCATACAACTTAAAAAAAAAATAAGTTTTTACTATGAAAAATTATCCAGCCGATCGCTTTTTAGTCTGATCATAATGAAGCAACGGCCTTATCATCTGGGGTGTGGCAACATTGATAACACACTCATAGAGGTGATGATCGCTTCTTTGTGATACACAAGCCCCTTCACCACAACAAGGTACCGATCACGAAGGGGAATTGACACATGTATGTGCCTTTTTTTTGTTTTGTTTTTGCAGCCACAGCGCAGCACCAGAGGCCAGAAAAATTAGACATGTACACATGCCTGAAAAACAATGTTATTGTTGCAGCCGCTGTTGCAGCCGCTGCTGTAAATTGATGTTTTCCAGGCAGAAAGGTGACTAAAACATTACGGCTTGAATCCTAGTTGGTGGCGGAGAATTCACGAAAGTCATCCGGTATGCAGACATTAAATACAGCAGCGTGGGGACCATTTTGAGGCCAAGGCATGTCATCAGGCCTTTTGTTAGTCAAACGTATCCCCCACTTTCATTCTTTTCGGGATCCATGCCTCATTCATCTTAATGAAGGTGAGGTAATCAACACTTTTTTGACCGAGGCGACTTCTTTTGTCAGTGACAATGCCTCCTGCTGCACTGAAGGTCCTTTCTGACAGGACACTTGAAGCGGGGCAGGCCAGGCAAGTTCTATCGCAAACTGGGATAGTTCAGGCCACAGGTCAAGCCTGCACACCCAGTAGTCAAGGGGTTCATCGCTCCTCAGAGTGTCGATATCTGCAGTTAAGGCGAGGTAGTCTGCTACCTGTCGGTCGAGTCGTTCTCTAAGGCTGGATCCCGAAGGGCTGTGGCGATGCATAGGACTGAAAAAGCTCTGCATGTCCTCCATCAACAACACATCTGTAAAGCGTCCTGTCCTTGCCACCGTGGTCGTGGTAGGAGGAGGATTACTTTTACCTCTTCCCCTGTTAGATTCCCGTTGTGCTGTGACATCCCCCTTATAAGCTGTGTAAAGCATATTTTTTTGTTTAGTTTTGAACTGCTGCATCCTTTCTGACTTTCAGTAATTTGGTAACATTTCTGCCACTTTCTGCTAATACCGGGGGTCTAGTAGCGTGGCCACCCAGTACAGGTCGTTCTCCTTCATCCTTTTTATGCGAGGGTCCCTCAACAGACATGACAGCATGAAAGACCCCATTTGCACAAGGTTGGATGCCGAGCTACTCATTTCCCGTTCCTCGTCCTCACTGATGTCATTGACGGTCTGTTCTTCCCCCCAGCCACGTACAACACCACGGGTCCCAGATAGGTGACAACAACGAGCACCCTGGGATGCCTGCTGTAGTTGGTCTTCCTCCTCCTCAAAGCCACATTCCTCCTCTGACTCCTCTTCCTCATACTCCTCTTCCAGCGTTGCCGCAGGTCCGGCAAGCGATGATGACAAGGCTGTTTCTGGTGGTGATGGTGACCACAACTCTTCCTCTTCCTCTTCAAGCTCATCTACAGCCTGATCCAGCACTCTTCGCAGGGCACGCTCCAGGAAGAAAACAAAAGGGATGAGGTCGCTGATGGTGCCTTCGGTGCGACTGACTAGGTTTGTCACCTCCTCAAAAGGATGCATGAGCGTCCAGTAACGTGGCAAAAAAATTCCCAGCTCCGCAGAGGCTGTCCTAGCACCCTGGTCATACAAATACTCATTGACGGCTTTTTCTTGTTGGAGCAGGCGGTCGAACATTAGGAATGTTGAATTCCAACGTGTCGGGCTGTTGAAAATCAAGCGCCTCACCGGCATGTTGTTTCGGCGCTAAATGTCTGAAAAGTGCGCCATGGCCGTGTAGGAATGCCTGAAATGGCCACACACCTTCCTGGCCTGCTTGAGGATGTCCTGTAAGCCTGGGTACTTAGACACAAAGCGTTGTACGATGAGATTCAACACATGTGCCATGCACGGCACATGTGACAACTTGCCCAAATTCAGTGCACAAAAAAATTCCACACTGCTGAGCTTTGCAATGACGGCATTCTGGTTGTGGCAACAGCATGTGTTGATTGGCGTGCTGTCTGGCTGACCCCGGGTGCCGATACATGCTTTCTGACTGTGCCACTAGCTCCTTGCGATGACCTCCCCCTGCTTCTAACTCGTCTCCTCCTTCTCTCTGTCTCCCCTTCTGAACTATTCCCCTCTTCTTCTTCTCTTCGAGCAGGTACCCACGTGGCATCCACGGCCACATCGTCATCATCAACCACTTAACTTGTATCTGACACCTCAGCAAAGGAAGCAGCAGCGGGTACAACATCATCATCATCATCACACTGTACGTCCATGTGTGTAATGCTGCCTGACTGAGACATATCCCTGTTATCTACATCCTCTGGCAATAATGGTTGCGCATCACTAATTTCATCCAACTGATGTGCAAATAACTCCTCTGAGGGATCAAGTGAAGCGGCTGTGGTGGCTGTGGTGGTAGTGGTGGTGGCGGGCGGGAGAGTGGTAACTTGAGAGCAGGTGACCAAAGCTGAGCTGGAGGAGGATGGTGCGTCAAGGTTCTTAGCGGAAGCTGTTGAAGATTGGGTGTCCTGTGTAAGCCAGTTAACTATTTTCTCCGAATTTTTTTGGTTCAGGGTACGTGGCCTCTGAACACTGGCCATTATTCCAGGGCCAGTGTAAATCACAGCACCACGACCATGACGGCCCCTTCGGGATGGCCTGCTTCTGCCTGTCATTTTTTTTAGATAAGTGGTACTATGCGTGCAAGGTACTGTGCCACCCTATATAAGTGGTGGGCAGTGGGCACAGTACAGTCTGTGTGGGCCTGACACACACGGGCTTGCAAATGTGATTATATCACAGAAATTTTTTAAATAGAAGTTTTTTTATCTGCAAGGTATTTGAGTGAATGACACCCTGTAACGGTATGAGTGGAGGTCTAGCCACAATACAGTATGTGTGGGCCTGAAACACACGGGCTTGAAAATGTGATTATATCACAGAAAAATTTTAAATATATATTTTTTTTATCTGCAAGGTATTTGAGTGAATGACACCCTGTAACGGTATGAGTGCAGGCCTAGCCACTAGCCAGTGGGCACAATACAGTATGTATTGAAAAATATTAAATATAATTTTTTTTTATCTGCGAGGTATTTTCTGTCACACCCTGTATGAATGGTGCACACAGTGCTGTCTGTGACTGAGCTGCAGCCTCTCACACACGGGCAGCCAGGCAACTGCAATATATATATATATTTTTAAAAAAAAGCAGACTGATGTACCAGCCCTGAAAAGGGCTTTTTGGGGTGCTGTCTGGACGCTGTCCTTACAGCAGATGAGTCTGTGGACACAGAACACTGCCCTAGCTAACGCTTTCCCTATTAGATCAGCAGCAGCAGCAGCACTTTCCCTCCTCTCACTGAGAATGCAGCTTCCGAATGAATCTAAAATGGATGCTGTCCAGGAGGTGGGAGGGTCTGGCAGGGAGGGTCTGCTGCTGATTGGCTGGAATGTGTCTGCTGACTGTAAGGTACAGGGTCAAAGTTTACTCAATGATGATGTATAGGGTACGGACCGAACATCGCATATGTTCGCCGGCCGCGGTGAACGCGAACAAGCTATGTTCGCCGGGAACTGTTCGTTGGCGAATAGGAACTGTTCGCTGGCCATCACTAGTGGCTAACAGGAAGCCCTGAACTAATGGCTAGGATTAAAGGGGTTCTCTGGGACCAGGATATTCATGCCCTATCTTCAGGAGGGGCTATCAATGTCAGACATGCCGGATATGACCCTCAGAACCATAGCTAACTAATTTTTTGAAAGATCCGTTTAAGTGCTGCAGCTTCATCATTTTTTACACAAGGCCATCTAGCTGTACCCGTCTTATTAATTGCGAAAGGGCTCCGTATTTCCGTTTGGTCCTGTTCAAGTCAATAGGTTAAAGCTTCAACACAGCGAAACCACAACAACGTAGATAGTGTGCAGGTAGATATCAACAATGAAGAAGCTGAAGCGCCCACAGAAGTGTCGTGGCCTCTTGAAACAGCTGGTTGATGGTGGTTCTGAGAATCAGATCCCCACCATTTTGATATTGATGGCTTATCCTGAGGGTGGGACAGGGGTGTAGCTATAGAGGGTGCAGGGATAGCAGTTGCTACCTGGCCCAGGAGCCTGATGGAACCAAACGGCCCTTGTGTCGCATAAGAAGACATTGGAAAAAGTGTAGAAAGTGCATGTAGGTCAATATAGGCCTCTGGCTGGAGGGAAGGGGTTAGGTCAAGAATTTGGCATGGGGGGGGAAGGTGCCGTTCCAATTTTTGCCTCAAGCAGTAGGAAGGCTATATGCTTGACCAAAGCACTGAGGGAAGGGGCCCCAAGCTGAACCTTTGCACCAGGGCCCATGAGCCATTAGCCATGCCCCTGGGGTAGGACTTCCATATCCTAAACTTGAAAAACCAAAAGTTATTTTTATATAACTACTATAATACTGCCCCCTAGCTGTGAAGACGTGTGTTTATGTTCTCATTATGTCTGGAGATAGCCCAGGGAGGGGTCATCCTGGGCGGGGAACTTCCCTCAGCAAGGCCCAGGCTTTCAAGCTTACACTGGGAGAAAACTCCCAAACTATTCCTAAAGTGGAGGCAAATCCCAGAGTTCCCAGTCAGCAGCAGAAGGAAAAGAATTGAAGTAAAATAGTTGTTATGAAGAAAGAAGAAGACAAGAAGGTGAGTGCAGTGAACATTGCAGCAGTGTCCAGGCCCAGCCAGCAAGGTGCAGAGGTGATGAGCACAGGAAATGCTGCAAATGAGCAGCTCCCCCTCCTGCACACAGACAGAGATGGACATCTCTGGAGAAACAGACTTTGCAAGAAAAACTAAAAAGCAAGCTGTGGTTTCCAGCATGGCCTGCCAAGGCCGCACAAGATCTGGAAGCAATGCATCAAAGAGTTCCCAAACATCCCATGTCTGCAAACACTGCAAAGTGTGAACAAGTCTCAGCAGATGCAACTGAAGGTACAAGCAGCAAACCTGGAAAGGGAAAGCTGCAGAAGACTGGTGAATCCAAACAGCCTGGACCCCTGCCCCAGCAGGACAGCAGGTGAAGGAGACCATGAGAGCACCTGAGCTGCAGATGGTGGAGGAGATCCCAGGACTGGTAAGGAGAATGGGGGAGTTAAAGCACCACAAACAACTGCTGCAGATGCAGGTAGACTGTATGTACAACCTGAAAACTGCGCACCCTGATAGTAACACCTTGTATGATACCAAGCTGCACTCACTGAGCATAGGCGGAGGTGGACTGTGTCCTGGAGAGGCTGGAACCTCTAGCCGAGTCCTACAGAAACCAGGAACGTTTCTCACAGCAGAGACAGAACAGTGACTCTGGATCCCGCTCTTCTAGAGCACAATCAGGGTCCGTGTCCCCAGATGAGCCTCGGCGTGTGACACAACCTATCCTGAAGCCTGCAAGTTTCTCTTTCCAGAAGGGAGGTGGGCAAGAGCAGCCGCAAACACCTTCAGCTGTCCCTAAGCAACATCATGGAGCTGTGGCACCACAAGTCCCAGCAGAGACAGTGCAACAGCAGGACAGTGGACATGTATCCATGGGTCAGGGTGATGCGGAGACGCAGGAGAGCTCTATTACTGGGGCACAGACTGGGGACAGTGATAATGTACCTGAGGGGTCGGGGGCTGGTGATAACGTACAGTCTGTGTGGGATATGCAGCCATCTGAGGAGCACATAGAGGTGGACGGGGGGCAGGAATGTGTACAGAATGATGTCTGTAATTCCCCCCTTAGCAAAATCCACACCGGATGAGATGCAGACAGTCACCCCAATACACAGGGAAGTGAGCCCCGTCAGGCCCCTTTAGAGCAGACAGTCACCCCAATTCACAGGGAAGTGAGCCCCATCATTGGGCAGACACAGACAGCAGAGGGCCCCTGTGCAAAGAATGTGCCTGGGCCCCCCTCAAGCCAAATTCTTAAAACATAACCTATTCCCTCCAAACATTACTTAGAGCAATACAAAACATACAGGTAAGGCTACTTTCACACCTGCAGCACTACGCTCCGGCCACCTGATCCGACAGAGAATTTATGGAATTGGCCGGACACAAACTCAGGCATGCAGCGGTTTGTGTCCCGCTGATTCTCTGCTTTTTTGCCGGATTGGGCAAATCTCTGCCAAACCCCATTATAGTTAATGTGGCCGGCGGACATTCTGACTGCATCCAGCAGTGCTGGAGAATGTCGGCAGGCTGTTCTCTGCCAGAATCACTAACGCAGATGTGAAGGTAGTCTAATACAGGTCCACATACCTCTTACATCCAGGGACATCTTCTTTGATGTAGATGTTCTCTGTCCTCATCTACACCTTTCAGACCAGACCGCCATGATGATTTATTTCAGTCATCTCTTCTCTCTGCAGAGTTTGACAGACATCTTAGTTTCCTAGTTTTCCATCATCCTCCCACCTAATCAACACCCCTCTAATACTGTGCCTGATGTGCTCCCTATACAAGTTACACACAGATAGTTCCCCTTAAACAATTACTGGCACCAAGTGTCCTAAAAAATAACTGCACCCAGAAAACAGTGTCCCTGACACTAATAGTGTAAACATAATGTTCCCCAAAAATAATTGTGCTAAGCTGATACCGTGCCAGGGTGCCCCTACAGTAATACTGCTCCCCAAAGTCCCACCAATAGAAATAATTATGTACCAGACAACACGTAGTAGTAATAGTGCCCCTACAGTAATAATGACCCCACTGTGTCCCAGAAGTAATAATGCTCACATAGTGCTCACACTAGTATTCAAGTTCCTCATAGTCCCTCAACTGTAATAAAGCCCACCATAATGCCCCCAGTAGTAATAATTCTCTTTATAATGTGTAACAGTAGATAAATGCCCCCTTATAATGTGTGCCAGTACATAAAGGTGCCCTGTTGTGTGGCAGTATAAAAAATACCTCCTCTTAGTGCCCCCCGTAGAGTCAATGTCCCCATAGTACCCTCATAATGTGTGCCAATGCCCCCTACTGTTTGCCCCAAAAATCCTCTTAGTGCCCCCAGTTGAGCCATGGTCCCCATAGTGCCCTATAGTTTGTGCCAGTATAAAATATTCTACACTATATGGTGCGCCTCCCTTTGTCCCCATGGTGCCTGATAATGTGCCAGTATAAAATGCCCCCATAATGTGTGCCAGTAAAAAAGATAGGGTCACAGTAGATGCCCCCATAGTGCTCCCCTTCTCCATAGTGCCCCCCATGTGTGCTAGCATATAAGATAGAGCCCCAGAAGATGCCCCCATAGTGCGCCTCTCCTCCCTTCTCCATAGTGCCCCTCATGTGTGCCAGTATATAACATAAGGTTCCTATAGTGCTCCTCCCCCTCCATAGTACCCCCCATGTTTGCCAGTAACTAAGATAGGGCCCCCCATAGTGCTCCTCCCCCTCCAGAGTGCCCCATATGTGTGCCAGTAAATAAAATAGGGCCCCAATAGTACTCCCCCTTCCATAGTGCTCCCATGTGTGTCAGTATTTAATAGGGCCCCCATAGTGTTCCTCCTCCATAGTACTCCCCATGTGTGCCAATATATAAAATAGGGCCCCAATAGTACTCCCCCCTCCATAGTGCCCCCCCATGTGTGTCAGTATTACAAATTGGGCCCCCATAGTGCTTCTCCTCCTCCATAGTGCCCCCATGTGTGCCAGTACATAAGATAGGGCACCCAGTAGATGCCCCCATGAGTGCCAGATAGTGCCCCTAGTGTAAATAAAAAATATATATAAACTCACATACTTACCAACTTGCCGCTTTCAGCGATGCAATGCAGGCCTCTTCTGGCCTGTGTCCCGCACTCTGATAGGTTGCGGGCCTAGTGCCTGTAGCCTATGAGAGGTTTGGAGAAGGGGGACACCTCTCCCCTGCCCCGCCGCAGCATCCATCCGTATCTCCGTCCTAAGGATAGCAATACAGATGAATACAATGGAAGCGCTCATGTCCCCCTGCTGCCGGTAAGAAGGGGCCCCCTCCTGCTCTGGGCCCCTGTTCAGCCGCACCGGCTGCACAGGCGGTATGTCCGCCCCTGAGCCCCATCATGATCCTTCCTGGAACGCCTGGAGCCGTACGTCTCTCTAAAAGACAACTTTTCCCATTTTTTTATACAAAGTTGGCATTTGACAGAGATATTTCTCTCACCCAGCATGGGTATATGTAAAAAGACACCTCAAAACACATTTCCCAACTTCTCTTGAGTACGGCAATACCACATGTGTGACACTTTTTTGCAGCCTAGGTGGGCAAAGGGTCCCACATTCTAAAGAGCACCTTTAGGATTTCACAGGGCATTTTTTGCACATTTTGATTTCAAACTACTTCTCACGCATTAGGGCCCCTAAAATGCCAGGGCAGTATAAATACCCCACAAGTGACCCCATTTTGGAAAGAAGACACCCCAAGGTATTTCATGATGGGCATAGTAAGTTCATGGAAGTTTTTTTTTTTTTTTGTCACAAGTTAGTGGAATATGAGACCTTGTAAGAAAAAAAAAATCATCATTTTCCGCTAACTTGTGCCAAAAAAAAAAATTCTAGGAACTCGCCATGCCCCTCACGGAATACCTTGGGGTGTCTTCTTTCCAAAATGGAGTCACTTGTGGGGTATTTATACTGCCCTGGAATTTTAGGGGCCCTAATACGTGAGAAGTAGTTTAAAATCAAAATGTGTTAAAAATGCCCTGTGAAATCCTAAAGGTGCTCTTTAGAATTTGGGCCCCTTTGCCCACATAGGCTGCAAAAAAGTGTCACACATGTGGTATTGCTGTACTCAGGAGAAGTTGGGTAATGTGTTTTGGGGTGTCTTTTTACATATACCCATGCTGGGTGAGAGAAATATCTCTCTAAAAGTCAACTTTTCCCATTTTTTTATACAAAGTTGTCATTTGACACAGATATTTCGCTCACCCAGCATGGGTATATGTAAAAAGACACCCCAAAACACATTGCCCTACTTCTCCTGAGTACGGCGATACCACATGTGTGACACTTTTTTGCAGCCTAGATGCGCAAAGGGGCCCAAATTCCTTTTAGGAGGGCATTTTTAGGCATTTGGATCCAGACTTCTTCTCACGCTTTAGGGCCCCTAAAATGCCAGGGCAGTATAAATACCCCACATGTGACCCCATTTTGGAAAGAAGACACCCCAAGGTATTCCATGAGCGGCAGGGCGAGTTCAGAGAAGGTTTTTTTTTTGTGGCACAAGTTAGCGGAAATTTTTTTTTTTTTTTTTTTCTCACAAAGTCTCCCTTTCCGCTAACTTGGGACAAAAATTTCAATCTTTCATGGACTCAATATGCCCCTCAGCAAATACCTTGGGGTGTCTTCTTTCCAAAATGGGGTCATTTGTGGGGTGTTTTACTGCCCTGGCATTTCAGGGTCTCCGCAATCATTACATGTATGGCCAGCATTAGGAGTTTCTGCTATTCTCCTTATATTGAGCATACGGGTAATGAGATTATTTTTTTTCGTTCAGCCTCTGGGCTGAAAGAAAAAATGAACGGCACAGATTTCTTTATTCGCATCGATCAATGTGGATGAAAAAATCTCTGCCAAAAAAAAAAGAGGAGGGGAAAGGCGTCTGCCAGGACATAGGAGCTTCACCCAACATCCATACCCACTTAGCTCGTATGCCCTGGCAAACCCGATTTCTCCATTCACATCAATCGATGTGGATGAATAAATCATTGCCGGGATTTTTTTTATTTATTTTTTTAATATACAAAGTGTTTGCCAAAGCATATGAACACCGCCCCTCAGCTCATAAGCCTCGGCAAACATATCTTTTTTACTGCAGAGGAGAAATCTCGTCTTGCAGCGCCGCATACACCGACTTTTGTGTAATCTGACAGCAGCGCAATGCTTCTGTCAGAATGCACATCAGTGCTGCAGCTGGTTCATCGGTTGGTCCACCTAGAAGGTAAAAAAAAAAAAAAAAAAAAAAAAAAAAAAAAAAAAAAACAGGCCGCAACGCAATAAATTTATTAACATGAACATTATAATAACATTTCAACAGAACATTAACTTTATTGAACTTTTGGAACAGAACATTAACTTTTTTGCTTACCGGTGATTTTTCTTTTTGTTTTGCTTTTTTTACCTTTTTATAGGACAAACCTCTCCTTCCCAATGGGACAATGTGCAAAGCGCAAATCGCCCAGAGATGTGGCGAAGTACATTATGCACTTTGTCACAGGTGACACCTGCTACAGACATGACATCTTTTTCGGGGTGGCGCTTGGGTTGAGGTACCAGCAACGACATTGGGGAAATGTCGCTCGTGTAGACGGCTCACTACACTGGTGGATGGGGCCACAGAACCTCCTGGACACAGGAGGTTCTCGATGATCTCTTACTGAAATTTGAGGAAGGATCCTGTTCTCCCAGCCTTACTGTAGAGAACAAAACTATTATATACAGCCAATTGAATCAAATATACAGACACCTTCTTATACCAGGGTCTGGTGCGGCTGGACACTAAATAAGGAGCCAACATCTTGTCATTGAAGTCCACCCCTCCCATGAGCAAATTATAGTCGTGGACCATGAGGGGCTTTTCAATGACACTGGTTGCTCATTCTATTTGTATTGTCGTGTCTGCGTGAATGGAGGAGAGCATGTAAACGTCACACTTGTCTCTCCATTTCACCGCGAGCAATTCTTCGTTACACAAGGCAGCCCTCTCCCCCCTTGCAAGACGGGTGGTAACGAGCCTTTGGAGGAAGCCCCGGCGACTAGGTCGCATGGTGCCACAGCAGCCAATCTGTTCTAGGAACAAATGCCTGACGAGGGGCACACTTGTGTAGAAATTGTCCACATAAAGATGGTACCCCTTGCCAAATAAGGGTGACACCAAGTCCCAGACTGTCTTCCCACTTCTCCCCAGGTAGTCAGGGCAACCGACCGGCTCCAGGGTCTGATCTTTACCCTCATAGACACGAAATTTGTGCGTATAGCCTGTAGCCCTTTCACAGAGCTTATAAAATTTGACCCCATACCGGGCGCGCTTGCTTGGGATGTATTGTTTGAAGCCAAGGCGCCCGGTAAAATGTATAAAGGACTCGTCTATGCAGATGTTTTGCTCAGGGGTATACAAATCTGCAAATTTGGTGTTAAGGTGGTCTATGAGGGGCCGAATTTTGTGGAGCCGGTCAAAAGCTGGGTGGCCTCTGGAACGAGAGGTGCTGTTGTCACTAAAGTGCACGAAACGCAGGATGGCCTCAAAAAGTGCCCTGGACATGGCAGCAGAGAACATGGGCATGTGATGAATTGGGTTTGTGGACCAATATGACCGCAATTCATGCTTTTTTGTTAGGCCCATGTTGAGGAGAAGGCCCAGAAAAAAAATTTATTCGGAAACTTGGACGGGTTTCCACCGGAAAGACTGGGCATAATAGCTTCCCGGGTTGGCGGCTATAAATTGAGTGGCATACCGATTTGTTTCTGCCACGAATAAGTCCAAGAGCTCCGCAGTCAAGAACAGCTCAAAAAATCCCAGTGCCGAACCGATCTGAGCTGTCTCAACCCGAACTCCAGACTGGGCGGTGAAAGGGGGAACTACTGGTGCGGCTGAAGTTGGGGGCTGCCAATCAGGGTTTGTCAGAACCTCAGGGACTCTAGGGGCTCTACGGGCCTGTCTGTGCGGTGGCTGCGACGGGGGAACTAATGCACGTGCCACCGTACCAGCTTCAACTGCCCTTCTGGTGCTCGCCACTTCACCATATTGAACTGCAGTGCTGGTACTAGGTCCAGGATGGGCTGCGCTGCTGGTGTATGCCTCACCACGTAATCCGACAGCGCCAGCCCCACTCTGCTGCCCTTGAAGTGGATCTTGCGCAACCTGTGGTCTAGCAACACGGGGCCGGGTACGCTTGGTGGTATCAGGGACCTCAACCTCCTCGTCCGAACTTTGGGTCAGACTGCCACTGCTTTCTACAGGTTCATATTCTGACCCGCTGGATTCGTCAGATGAGGGTTCCCCTTCCTCATCCGACTGGGTCAGAATCCTGTAGGCCTCTTCAGAAGAATACCCCTTATTTGCCATTTGGTAAACTAAATTTAGGGGGTATTCCCTGAGACTACCTAAGAAAAAAAGCAAGCCTGTTTTACAAAACTGATTTTTTATCGCCGCAGCGCTTGTGAAGTGATTGTGCAGTGATAAAAAAATATATATATGATTTTGTCACCAAGGCGGGGCGGGCGTGGGTGAACGCACGTGTGGGCGACCGATCAGGCCTGATCAGGCAAACACTGCGTTTTGGGTGGAGGGCGAGCTAAGGTGATACTAATACTATTATAGATCTGACTGTGATCAGTTCAGATCACTTACAGATACTATAAAAGTACCAATGCTGATTAGCGATACGCTAAACAGCGAATCAGTGACTGCGGTGCGGTGGGCTGGGCGCTAACCGACGCTAACTACCTAACAAAGGGGCCTAAACTATCCTAAACCTAACCGTCAATACTAGTGAAAAAGAAAAGTGACAGTTTACACTGATCACTTTTTTCCCTTTCACTAGGTGATTGACAGGGGCGATCAAGGGGTGATCAAGGGGTTAATTGGGGTGATGGGGGGTGATCTGGGGCTAAGTGTACTGTTGGTGTGTACTCACTGTGATGTGTGCTCCTCTGCTGGAACCAACCGACGAAAAGGACCAGCAGAGGAGCACAGAAACCATTTAACACATTATATTTATACAAACCGGATTCCAAAAAAAGTTGATGCAAATCGTGAATAAAAACTGAATGCAATGATGTGGAGGTGCCAACTTCTAATATTTTATTCAGAATAGAACATAAATCACGGAACAAAAGTTTAAACTGAGAAAATGTACCATTTTAAGGGAAAAATATGTTGAATCAGAATTTCATGGTGTCAACAAATCCCCAAAAAGTTGGGACAAGGCCATTTTCACCACTGTGTGGCATCTCCCCTTCTTCTTACAACACTCAACAGACGTCTGGGGACCGAGGAGACCAGTTTCTCAAGTTTAGAAATAGGAATGCTCTCCCATTCTTGTCTAATACAGGCCCCTAACTGTTCCATCGTCTTGGGCCTTCTTTGTTGCACCTTCCTCTTTATGATGCGCCAAATGTTCTCTATAGGTGAAAGATCTGGACTGCAGACTGGCCATTTCAGTCCCCGGATCCTTCTCCTACGCAGCCATGATGTTGTCATTGAGGCAGAATGTGGTCTGGCATTATCTTGTTGAAAAATGCAGGGTCTTCCCTGAAAGAGATGACGTTTGGATGGGAGCAGATGTTGTTCTAGAACCTGAATATATTTTTCTGCATTGATGGTGCCTTTCCAGACATGCAAGTTGCCCATGCCACACGCACTCATGCAACCCCATACCATCAGAGATGCAGGCTTCTGAGTGTTGATAACAACTTGGTTTGTCCTTGTCCTCTTTGGTCCGGATGACATGGTGTCCCAGATTTCCAAAAAAAACTTTGAATCGTGACTCGTCTGACCACAGAACAGTCTTCCATTTTGCCACACTCCATTGTAAATGATCCCTGGCCCAGTGAAAACGCCTGAGCTTGTGGATCTTGCTTAGAAATGGCTTCTTCTTTGCACTGTAGAGTTTCAGCTGGCAATGGCGGATGGCACGGTGGATTGTGTTCACTGACAATGGTTTCTGGAAGTATTCCTGAGCCCATTCTGTGATTTCCTTTACAGTAGCATTCCTGCTTGTGGTGCAGTGTCGTTTAAGGGCCCGGAGATCACGGGCATCCAGTATGGTTTTACGGCCTTGACCCTTACGCACAGAGATTGTTCCAGATTCTCTGAATCTTCGGATGATGTTATGCACAGTTGATGATGATAGATACAAAGTCTTTGCACTGTTTCGCTGGGTAACACCTTTCTGATATTGCTCCACTATCTTTCTGCGCAACATTGTGGGAATTGGTGATCCTCTACCCATCTTGACTTCTGAGAGACACTGCCACTCTGAGAAGCTCTTTTTATACCCAATCATGTTGCCAATTGACCTAATTAGTGTTAGTTGGTCTTCCAGCTCTTCGTTATGCTCAAATGTACTTTTTCCAGCCTCTTATTGCTACTTGTCCCAACTTTTTGGGGATTTGTTGACACTGTGAAAATATGAATAAACGTATTTTTCCTTTAAAATGAGACATTTACTCGGATTAAACGTTTGATCTGTCATCTACGTTCTATTACAAATAACATATTGACATTTGCCATCTCCACATCATTGCATTCAGTTTTTATTCACAATTTGTTTAGTGTCCCAACTTTTTTGGAATCCGGTTTGTAAATATAAGATGTTATATGGCTTGTGATTCGTTCTTTTGAAAATCATCAGCCTGCCAGTGACGATAATTGTCTGGCAGGCTGATGACGAACTTGTCCTCTAACTTTTGCCGGCCCGCAATGCGCATGCGCGGGCCGGCTGTGAGCGTAATATCGCGTCTCGCGAGATGACGCGCCGGCGCGTGAAGGTGCCTGAGTCAGCTGCCTCCGGAACGCGATCCTGCGTTAGGCGGTCCGGAGGCGGTTAAGAGGAGGAACGTGGTGAGGTTTACACTTCGAGGTTTAGGTTTAAATATCGAGGCACATACAGTAGGAGGCAGTATTATAGTAGTGATATTCTTGTACATAGGGAGCAGTATTATAGCAGTTATATTCTTGTACATAGGAGCAGTATTATAGTAGTTATATTCTTGTACATAGGAGCAGTATTATAGTAGTTATATTCTTGTACATAGGAGCAGTATTATAGTAGTTATATTCTTGTACATAGGAGGCAGTATTATAGTAGTTATATTCTTGTACATAGGGAGCAGTATTATAGTAGTTATATTCTTGTACATAGGAGCAGTATTATAGTAGTTATATTCTTGTACATAGGAGCAGTATTATAGTAGTTATATTCTTGTACATAGGAGGCAGTATTATAGTAGTTATATTCTTTGACAATTTTCTTTTTATTGAAAATAGCGTCCACAAGGCATACCACAACTGGACAAATGTTACATACAACAAAGTACAGCATGTTCAGTACAAGCAGAGTAAGACAGTAGCAACGCCGCATGAAGGCGTGTATCCCAAAGTTAACCTGACATTGAATAATTGAAATCAACATATTTTTAGGTTCGAACTACGCCCTTCAAGAATAGGCAAATACAGCTCAGTACGCCGATAGTGTTGCGGAATGATATTTAGCTCTAAGAACAGTAGAGTGAAGGGAAAGAGGGGGGTGGGAAGTAAAGGGAAGTTAGGGCCAGAGCGTAGGGGAGAGGAAAAAAGGTAAAAGGGAGGGAGGAAAACATAGGGAGGAAAACAAGAACTAAAACCCATCCATGGTACCTAGACATATGCAGTATATCAAGTGTTTCTCGACCGAGTTATCTATCGCAATACATGTCAAAGTAAGACTGATCGCCACCTAAAGGAAAATTTACAAAAAGAACATAGATAGCATGTTGCCGGCGCCAGAAAGGAACTATGAAAGCGCATCGGAACCTACTATGTGCACAAGATATGAGCTACTCGACTCCCCTGAATATGAACCAAGAGGTCCACATTTTCATGTATTTATTGTGATTCCTGTCGTCCCAACTCGCAAGCTCCTCCATACGGCATATGTGATCCACTTTATTCAGCCAAGCCTCTACAGTAGGGGGTTCGGTGCATAACCACTGTTGTGGGATGAGTAGCCTGGCTGCCTGAAGCAGATGTGTAGTCAGACATTTTCTGGAGGGCGAGAAAGAGGGAGTTGGGAGCCACAGGAGCACAAGCGAAGGAGGTACCTCAACTGTAACTCATGTTATGCTCTGGATGGTGGCCAGAACCCCCTCCCAGAAAGGGCGAATCTTCGGACAAAACCAGAAAATGTGGGATAATGTACCAGTACCCTCCAGACACCTCCAACATTTATCATCTTGTCTCATACCTCTAATATATAATTGCTTCGGAGTCTGATACCATTGGTTAAGGACCTTGTATGAATGTTCCTGAATTCTCGAACATCTGGAGAACCCGTGTGAGTGTGCGTGCATACGCATCACATCCGTCTCACTCAATTCTAAATTCAATTCAGTGGCCCAGATCCTCGCATATTGCGGCGTTCCAGGAGAGCGGGGACTAACCAAGGCCAGGTAACACAAGGAGATCAGCTTGCGAGGAACAGTCTCGGACACCAGCAGTTTCTCAAACCATGACTGCGATGGTCTATGTCTACTATTCCCTATGATTGGTTTGGATACAGAGTTGAGCTCAATCTGCTCTAGGAAATTGCAAGATTGCGTTAGGGAATGCAGGGGGTGTTCCCCAGCCAGGGTCCCTGAGGACAAGTTAAGGAATTCCTCTGTCTTAAATTTACGCAATTTAAGCCAAATTGGAGCGACTTGCTTTGCTTTTCGGGCGTGTGGCAAAGGGGAGAAGATCTGCTGGCATGGAAGGGGAGGGATTATTCAGAAGATTGTGCAGTTTATTTAGTTGTTGAATCACCGAAGTCGTACCCCCTAGTAACACCTGTGTCCTTAAGTTGGAAGTATTAAGACCCCAGAGACCTGCTCTCTGTACTGTTGAGAGTTGGGCCAGCTCCATTTCACTACCCCAAACTTGGCATTTAGTGGCATGTAGTTGAATCCACCTTTTCAAGTGTATTGCTTGGTAGTAAAGATGAGCATCTGGCAGTCCAAATCCCCCAGTGTTCCTCCTCTGTATCAGCCTGCTGTGGGCTATCCTAGCAGCCTTCCCACCCCACAAAAATGTTCTAAACAGTTTCCTGACCTTACAAAAAAAGGACATGGGGAGAAAAATGGGCAGCATTTGAAGAACATACAGGAGTCTGGGCATGATGAAAGCTTTTAAAAGATTCTTCCTGCCCATCCAGGACACGTAGGGGATTTTGAGTGAATGTAGTTGTGTTTGCATATCTTTCAATAAGGGGCTATAGTTTAGAGGAAAAATCTGATCCAGACCAGCAGGAAGTTTGACCCCCAGGTAAGAAAGGTGAGAGGTCTGCCATATGAACGGCGTTGTGTCCTTCAATTTGGAGACCACATTTCTCGGAGCCGAGACATTCATAGCCTCCGACTTCGTGTAGTTGGCTTTGAAATTAGTGATTCTCCCATATTGTTTAAAAAGGGATAGAAGATGCGGAAAGGCCTCGACAGGGTTGGTGATCATTACTAATAGGTCGTCCGCATATGCGGCTGTGACGAATTCTGATGAATTATCGTGGGCCTTAATACCTTTTATGCCGGGGTGTTCCCTAATTGCTTGCAATAACGTCTCCATCACCATGATGTATAAAGTGGGAGATAACGGACAACCCTGACGAGTTCCGTTTGTGATTGGGAATGGTTGAGACAAGATTCCATTCACCCGAATACAGGCACTGGGGTCGCTATAAAGGGACATAATGGCATCTTGGAACTTCTCAGGGATGCCAAATTTATGCAATGTTTTCCTCATATAGTTCCAGCTCACCCTGTCAAAGGCCTTTTCCGCATCCACACCCAGTAGCACCAATGGGACACCTCTACTTTTGGCCAGTTGCATTGCTGAGATCACTCTACATGAATTTTGACAGCCTTCACGCCCAGGCACAAACCCAGACTGGTCAGGATGGATCAACCTTGGCAGCAATGTGGCGAGGCGTGTCGCCAAGACTTTGGCCCAAATTTTTATATCCACATTAAGGAGCGAAATCGGTCTATAGCTACCGCATTGATTGGGATCTTTCCCTGCTTTTGGCAGAATTGTGACCGTCGCTTCTAGGGATTGTTTGTGTAGGGTGGCTCCATCCAGCAAAGCGTTACACCAAGTGGTCATATGTGGCAGTAAAGTGGCTGCTAATTTTTTATAATATCCCGCTGAAAACCCGTCTGGTCCTGGGCTCTTCCCTAAGGGCATAGAACCCAAAATGCTATCTAGTTCCTCCCTGGTCACCGGTGTAAGAAGCCGTTCTCTCTCCTCAGACCTAAGTGTAGGTAATGTAAGGCCGGCCAGAAACGCATCTGTTGCCTGAGCAACCTCTCCCTCCGAATCATCATCCGCACACTTTAGCCCATATAGTCTGCTGTAAAATTGCTGAAATTCTATAAAGGATGCGTCTTTCTTCTGTTTAAGAAGCGAGGCCATTAGCCTGGTGCCTTTATCTCCGTGAGCGTAAAAGCGGTATTGGGCACGTTGATAGGACTTAGCGTGGTGATAATTGAGGTGATCTTTCAGCTTTATTCTCATCAGCCTGAGTTCCTTTTGGGCCTCAATAGATTTGGACTTTTTATGCAGTGACTCCAGGGTTGAAATTTTTTCAAGCAAAGAATTGAAGGTTGCCAACCTCTCCTTCTTTTTCCTGCTACCAAGCGCTATCAATTCGCCTCTGATGACAGCCTTGTGTGTTTCCCAGACAGTTGCAATGGAAACGTCATCCGTGATGTTCTCTCGAAAAAACTGTTGCAGTTTGTTCTCAATGATCCTCACCTCCTCGTTGTCGTCTAGTAGAGTCTCATTAAGTCTCCATTGCCTAGAGCGCTGAGGTAGCTCTGAGAACACCACGGAGGTCGTTACTGGGGCATGGTCAGACACAGTAATGGGATCAATGGTGTAGTTACTCACTAGCCCTGCATAAGATGTGGAAATAAAGACATAGTCTAGTCTATTATAGACCTTATGTGGGGCTGAGAAAAAGGTGTAATCCAGGTCCGTGGGATGAATCAGTCTCCACGTGTCTAGTAACTGAGCTCCTGCTATGCGTTTATTTATTCTACTTAGGGCTGCATGAGTTAATTGTGAGGAATGGTCAGACGCATCAACCGAGGGATTTAGGGCAACATTAAGATCACTCCCTACCAGCCACACGCCCTCTGCAAACGAAGTCAATGTCTGTAAGGTCTTTGTAAGCCACGGGCCCTGACCTCTTTTAGGACTATACAAACTCGCTAGTGTCACTAAGACCGTCCCAAGCTTACCTTTAACAAACATGTATCTTCCTTCTGGGTCAGCTAAAGAAGCAATGAGGGAGAAGGGGGTTCCTTTAGATATGGCGATCCCCGCACCCCTGGAAGCCTTGGTATGAGCGCTGATGAACCAGTGCTCAAAATAGGATTGAGAAAGTTTAGGAATGTGGCCTAACTTAAAATGCAATTCCTGAAAAAAGCAAATATCAGTGTGTCGTTTCTTCAGAAGCCGGATCACTTGCGAACGTTTCTGAGGGGTGTTGAAACCCCGCACATTAAATGTAGTACAATTTACAGTAGCCATCAGTACATCAATTGACATGGAAACACATACGCATTAAGAAATCGGTTCATGGATAGGTAAACAGGGTTAACATAACAGAGTGATAAACTCCAAAGGAAGCTCTGGTGCCCACCCGAGACAGGCGAGACCCCCCACGGTCCCATCGCCAGTGAGGACAGAATGTGCAGAGCGACGCCTGTGAGGGACTCGCCTGAGGCGGGAAAACAACAGAACAGAACGTAGGGGCCCCTGGTGGCCATGTGAAAGCAGGCCCACACGTAGGGCATCAGTCGGCGCTGCTCCCAGAACCACTATTTGGCACCCCTACCCCTACAAAGTGTGCATAGAAATTACATATGTAATCTAAATTAGCCCCTAACTCAAAGGTACAAACCCCGGCCTATCAAAACAGTTGCGGTAAAACAAGACCTAAAGTAATAAAAGCAATAACGACCCCCGTGCAGTCAAGGGAGTACAGACCGCTGACAAAGTATAAAAATTGCAGAAACTTCGGCCATTCTCGGTCACATATCAACTAGCATCAGACTTATTAAGGTGCAAAAGTCCTGCACAAGCCAAAGGTGTTCCTATAATAAACAGAACTTAGGAATCCTCTGTGTATGAGGTAGACATACGACCTGCAGCAACAGTTCAGGTGATTCTTTGTTTGGAACCCGGGCCTTTTCTTGAGGGAACTCTGGACCATCCGGAACATTCTGGGAGTTCAGGGAGCGGGACTCCAGTGTCTGCCGAGGGCAACCATGATGGTATGACTTGTGGCGTAGTATTGAGCAGCTCCCACGTGGCCGGCAGGTCACTGGGGATCCGTATGGTGCACCTTCTCCCTTCTTTAGAAAAGGTAAGGCCGAAAGGGAAGAGCCACTTGAACGGGATTCTGTTCACCTTCAGGATTTCCGTAATCGGGCGCAGGGCTCTCCTTTTGCTCAATGTAGAAGGCGCAAGGTCCTGGAATAACAGGATTTTAGAACCATCGTACTTAATGTCCCCTTTTTCTCTGGCCGCCTTAAACAAAGCCGCTGTGTCCGTGTATCGCAGGAGGCCACAGACCACGTCGCGGGGGGGATCCCCTTCCTTAGGTTTGGGGCGTAGTGAGCGATGAATGCGCTCAATTGCGACCATGGAAGCACTTTCCGGGCCTAGTAGCAGTTCAAAGATGGCGGCTGCGGCCGCAGGTAACTCTTCATGAGATATTGTCTCCGGTAAACCTCTGAACCGCACATTTTTCCGCCGACTCCTATTCTCCTGATCTTCTATCAGGGCATATGCATGGTCTAGGGAGGACAGGTATGCGGAGGAATTATCACCCAGCTTGCGGGCATGCTCTAAAATGGCTCCCTGTGTTTGCTCAAGTCTCTCGACTCTATGGCCGATATGCTTCACGTCCCCCTTGATCTCGTTCAGCTCCTGCATCACCGGGAACAAAGCCGATGTAAGCGCTTGCTGTAAGAACTGTTTGGAGATAGGTTCCGGTGCCTCCGCTTGCGAGCTCAGAGATCCCTCTGTGCAAGGGCTGTCAGCTCTTTCTGCTTCCTCAATGCCCTCATCCGTGTCCGCCGGCGCCATCTTAGGCCGCTCAGATGTCGGAGCTGCAGACCGCTTATTAAAGTACTTCTCCATATCGGAGGGTCCCTTGTCTTGCTTGAGGGAATCGGTCTTTTCTTTGGGCAAGTATCTGCCAATTTTCCCCATCGTAGCTCTAATAGGGTGCAAAATAAACCACTTTGTAGGGTTGTGGAGAGGAGAGCTCTCTTCACATACGGCCGGTCAGGACGCCGGTCAAGCTCCGCCCCCTATAGTAGTTATATTCTTGTACATAGGAGCAGTATTATAGTAGTTATATTCTTGTACATAGGGAGCAGTATTATAGTAGTTATATTCTTGTACATAGGGAGCAGTATTATAGCAGTTATATTCTTTTTTACATAGGAGCAGTATTATAGTAGTTATATTCTTGTACATAGGAAGCAGTATTATAGTAGTTATATTCTTGTACATAGGAGCAGTATTATAGTAGTTATATTCTTGTACATAGGAGGCAGTATTATAGTAGTTATAGTCACATGAGAGGGAGTATCTCAAGGATTCTGGTTTTAAGATCCCTTGCTTGCTCAAAGCACACATGAGTTCTTGAACAATTTCTTCTCACTCTCATGTATTGTCCTTTTGGGATTTCCCTTCACAGTGGTAGTGGATGATGGCTTTCCCACCTTAAGAAATTGTTTGTAGCCGTGGGTTTACGGTAGATCTCAGTTTGTATGCAGCCTCCTTCTTTTTCATTATTACATCTAGAAAGGGAATATTTTTTCATCTGCCTCCCATGTAAACTTAAGACCCACCTAATTTTCATTTAGGGTCTACACAAATTCTCTAAATGACTCCTCTGTTCCATTCCAGAGCACAAGTACGTAATCTGTGAATCATCCCCAATATAGGATTCTAGATGTCCAGGTTGCCTTTTCTTCCTGGGAGACTATTGAGTCCTCCCACCAGCCCATTAGCAAATTTGCATATGTTGGCGCGCAGGGACTCACCATTGCGGTGCCCCTGAGCTGGTGGTAGAATTTGGACTGAAATGAGGAATAATTGTGTGTTAGTACAAACTCTAAGGCCCCTTGCAGACGAGCGTGTCTGAATTAGGTCCGGATGCGTCCCGGTGCATTGCAGCAAACCCGCGCGAGTAGGTACGCAATTGCAGTCAGTTTTGACTGCGATTGCGTTCCGTTGTTCAGTTTTCATCGCGCGGGTGCAATGCGTTTTGCAAGCGCGTGATAAAAAACTGAATGTGGTACCCAGACCTGAACTTCTTAACAGAAGTTCAGGTTTGGGTTCAAGGTTGTGTAGATTGTATTATTTTCCCTTATAACATGGTTATAAGGGAAAATAATAGCATTCTTAATACAGAATGCTTAGTACAATAGCGCTGGAGGGGTTAAAAAATAATAATTTAACTCACCTTAATCCACTTGTTTGCGCAGCCAAAATCTCTTCTGTCTTCTTCTTTGAGGAATAGGACTTTTGATGACATGGTCCATCACATGATCTTTTACCATGGTGATGGATCATGTGACGGACCATGTGATGAACGTAGTGACGTCATCAAAGGTCCTATTCCTCACATAAGAAGACAGAAGAGATGCCGGCTGCGCGAACAAGTGGATTAAGGTGAATTAAATTATGTTATAAGGGAAAATAATAATGATCGGGTCCCCATCCCGATCGTCACCTAGCAACCGTGAGTGAAAATCGCACCACATCCGCACTTTCTTGCGGATGCTTGCGATTTTCAAGCAACCCCATTCATTTCTATGGGGCCTCCGTTATGTGAAAAACGCACAAAGAGGAGAATGCTGCGATTTTCATGCAACGCACAAGTGATGCGTGAAAATCACCGCTCATGTGCACAGCCCCATAGAAATGAATAGGTCCGGATTTAGTGCGGGTGCAATGCGTTCACCTCTTGCATTGCACCTGCGCGGAAATCTCGCCTGTGTGAAAGGGGCCTAAGAGTTTTAGGACCAATTGATCATGGGGTCAATATTGAGTCTCCCTAGTTTTTAAAAAATATTCCACTGCGAAGAGGCCTCATTTATGTGGAATACTGCTGTAGATTGCTTCTACATCTATAGATGCAAGTAGAATCTGATCCTCCACCGTGATTCCATCTATCTTCTTTAGATGCTCTGTAGTATCACGGATATAAGATGGCAAAGACTGCACATAAGGGCACAATATTTTATCAATGTATATACTAGTATTTTGAGAAACAGAATCTATACCTGATACTGTTGGTCTACCCTTGAGAGGGGATACCCCTTTATGACTCTTTGGGAGTGAGTAAAATGTCGGTATTTGTGGATGTGTGGGTATCATGAATTTAATCTCTTCCATAGACAGTAAGCCCTGTTCAAAGCCCGCCATCAGTAACTGTTCAAGAGATTGACCGAACTCTTCTGCTGGATCTTTTTTTAAGAACATGTAACAATCCCTATCCTTTAATAGGTTGTGACACATTTTTATGTATGTTTTATGATCAAGGATAACCAAGTTACCCCCTTTATCCGAAGGCTCGAAAATTAAGTCCTTGTCAATCTCTAGGTTTCTTAAAGCCTCCATTTCCTCTGTTCTCAAATTGTTCCCAGATCCTTTTTTAGGGTCGAAATTCGTTCTAATTGTTCACTGATTAACTTAGAGAAGACATTAATACATGCCGTCTCCTGAGGAGGAGGCATCTTTGTGCTCTTAAGTTTAAGTTGGGTGAAGAGTCCTTGTCCCTCTACTTGATCATCGCTGACTTTTGCGTTCCATGCTGGAACTCAGCTGGAAGGAGCACTTTATATCAGTGATTGCGTTCCTTTGTGGAATGCTGAAAGACTTCTGGCCAGAGGGAGAGCATGATCGTGGTGTAGATGTCACAACCAGACAGCTGAGAAGCTCTGACAGAGGCCTTTCAGAACCTCCTCCTTGAGTTCTTTGTTGTACTGTTCAGTTCCTCATCTCGTTAGCCTCTCTCAGCTGTCATGGAGTTAGACTGATTGCTTCCCTTTAAATCCCTCCCCATGGTGCAATGCTGGGGCGGCTTATACTTCCTCTTGGAGTGTGTGTGCATGCTGATCTTGTTTTCCTGTCTGCTACAAAGTTAAGTGCTGAACATTTATCTGTTATTTTCTGTTTGCTGGATCCTAGGTGACCCTGACTCCCTCCGTGTCTGGTGTAGGGAGCTGGTGGTCGTGTCCCCTCACTATTGTAGGGTGTTCAGGGGTTATATAGTCGAGGTACGTGGAAATGCAAACCTCCACCTTTCGGATCTTTGCATAGGCTGAGCAGCCAGGGATAGTCTCAGGTCTTGTGCAGGGGTCTCCCTTTTGGTTCCTTAGCTTTGGATCCACTCAGTCATATATGCATGTTGCTTTGTCTTGTTTCCTGTACACTGTCCGTGACAGTAGAGGGGGGTTCGACGGAGAACAAATGTGTGGAGCAAGAGAGAAGGGGAATAGTCATATAGCGTTTTTGGGGATAACCCAGGGGGGGTATAAAAGTAACCAAAGGGTTAGAACACAGTTGCACCTATTCCTACATCTAAGGAGGCCACTCATCACCAATGTAGCATTACTAGAGAAAGCTACTGGATTCTAATTCAGTATGCAGTGTTGGCTTGATTCTATTTAATCTAAGGTCCCCTGATGAACCAATACATCATAGGCATTAGAGAAACGCGTTTGGACGCGACTTGGGATTCGGAAAAGTAGAAGCCTGGCATATATAGGATAATTTGAGGGTATTCTGAGGGCTTAGTCACGAGAAGTGGGGTCGTCCCTTTCGTGGCAAGTGCTCTGCTAGTAGGCAGGGGTAGTGCAAGGGAGAAATCAGGGACAGCTGACCTGGCTTCACAAATGAACCCCACTTTTCTTCAGAAATCATGCTGAGATTAGAAAACCTGCCGATGAGCAAAGAAAAGAGATGCATGAAAAGGAATCTACATTTGTCTCCGTACTTCCATCATGGTGTACGACTAAGTAAAGACTGGCTTGATAAAGCATTGATTGAAGCCCCACCAGTTATCAATTTACCCTAATAGAACCTATATTGATGCCAGATATGTACTTTATATATATATATTTGCGTAGTTATGTTTATGTGGTTTTAATAGTATAATTAAAGGTTACATTTTAGAATAAGGGCACAATTTCTTGTAAATATAGTTTACTTAGTAGCAGGACACATACGGGATATACAGTGGCATCTCATCATGTGTGACTCTCCTGGCCTAGCCTGACAACTGTTGTCTGTGAGCCTCCCCAAAAATGTGCCAGGTGACCCAAGGTATAGGGTCTCTGCAGGACCCACATCCCACACTTCAGCAAGCCTACTTTGGCTTCTAGTTCTCCGACACTCGACCAATGAACAGTATATCCATAACTCTATAAGTGGACCACCCTTGCTTGATACCAGAAAATACCTTTTTTCATACATTCCTCTCTGCTCCTCCCTTGAATGTTGTGGTGAAGCATTTTGGGGTCATGCTGAAGCGTGCATCAGTGTCACACACTTTCTGGGTCTATGATGACATGGGCAACTCCTCCTGTTAGTTGACAGTCAAGAACCCAACCATTCTGTCAATCAGGGCAATGTGACCTTTGCCAAATGCTGTGGCCCACCAATCCAGCAACCAATTGCCAAAGATTTACAATCATCACAATATAGCAAATACCCAGTATAACAGGTGCGCACCTTTCTTCCCTTGAGCCACACTCTAGTTCTGGGGCTCCCTGCCTAGTGGGGGTGCAAGGTAGGAGTCCCATGGATGGGCCATATAATGCACACTATGGCTATGTGGACAGCGGTGAAGTGTATTAATGAGACTGGCTTTAGTTCAAGAGGTTGACTGTACTTTACTAAGCAGTTGGTAAATGGTTCACACAGACACTGAATACATTAAAGGGGTTATCCCATGGTCAATGGGAAAAAAATGAAAATCAACTTATTTCAAATTTGCAGCACCAGACACCTGTGCTTTCTCTGGGGATATATACTGTCTGCTGCATCAGGTTGCAGTTGAAGGATGGAATTGAGCATGTGCGTCCATCTCAGTGAGGTAGACATTAGAATAAGAACAAGCAGCAGGCTGCACTATACAGAGATTTAAATGAATAACTCAGTGGATATATAAAAAAGTATTCAGATTTAAGCGCTGGTTTGAGAACTGTCAAAAGGTAGAATATTTTTTGTGGGACAACCCCTCTAAGCGCAGTCTTTACAGTTGACATATGGGTTAGTTTCAGAATTTTGAATGGGGGGGGACATTGGGCGCCCCTGCCCCTTGCCATAAAGCACTGAGGGAAGGTAGTGGGGGGCCCAAGGAGAACTCTTGCACCAGGGCCCATGGTCTTTAGCTACACCCCTGTTTCCAACTGACATATTTCAGCAGGATAACACTCAGCCACGCACAGCAAGGATTTTCCAGGACTGCTCGGTCACCAGATTTATCACCAATCCAGCATTTTTGGAACCAACTGGGATGCCAGCTTCAGCAACCTACGAGTGTGCAGGATCTACAGGCCCAGCTGTGATGTCTGTGGGCAAGTGTGCTGCAGCATACCATACAGGGCCGTCTTTAATATTGATTGGACCCTGGGCAAAAATTGACTTGGGCCCCCTGGATCCCGCCTTCCCACACCTTAGCATGCAATCACGCCCTCCACCACAACACACACACACAAAAATCCACACATCTGGTGGAGTCCAGTGAATGACTGTAAATACTTCCAGTTCTGAAGACTCCAGCGGCTCAGGATCAGTGCTCTGGGCAGCTGGGCTCAGGCTGGAAGTGGGCACCGCTCTGCAGGAAGGAGACCGGGGCTCGGCTCACCCTAGTGTTACAGTGCACCCCAGCACCCCACGATATGCAGTATAGCACCCTGTAGTATACAGCAACCCACAGTATGCAGTAAAGCTCCCTATAGTATACAGCACCACACAGTATGCAGTTTAGCACCCCACACTATACATTACCCCACAGTATATAGTAGAGCAGTATAGCACCCCACAGTATACAGCACCCCACAGTATACAACACCTCACAGTATACAGCACCCCAAACAATACACGATACAGCCCCCCACACTATACAGTACAGCAGTATAGCACTCCACACTATACCGCACCCTCAGTATACATTATACAGACCCCCACAGTATACAGTACAGCAGTATAGCCCCCCCCCCACTATACAGGCCCCCCCACACTATACAGCCCCCCACAGTATACAGGCCCCCACACAGTATACAGGCCCCCACACTATACAGCCCCCCCCACAGTATACAGGCCCTCACACAGTATACAGGCTCCCACACAGTATACAGGCCCCCACACAGTATACAGACCACCACACAGTATACAGCCCACCACACAGTATACAGCCCACCACACAGTATACTACCCCCACACAGTATACAGCCCCCACACAGTATACAGCCCAACACAGTATACAGCCCACCACACAGTATACAGTCCCACACAGTATACATCCCACCACACAGTATACAGTCCCACACAGTATACAGCCCACCACACAGTATACAGCCCCCACACCGTATACAGTCCCACACAGTATACAGCCCCCCACAGTATACAGTCCCACACAGTATACAGCCCCCCACAGTATACAGCACCCCACTATACAGTAGTTTACAGTATATTAACATAACAGCCCCTGTCACCTTTTTCTGATGTAATCTTCACACAAAAAAAGCTCCAGTTAACTTCTGCAACACTCCTGATAGGACCTGTGATGACCTCATAGCCATGTGACCAGTAATTGCTAGGTTACTGGTCACATGGTGATGATGTCATTAAGGTCCTAAATCACAACTTTAACACAGTATGATCATGATGCCTGGACTCCTGGTAGAGCTGACAGCCTGACACCCGGGGCAGTGGCTAGCAGGGCTCAAGAGGCAGCTGCCTTGGGCCCCCCAGGAGCAACTGGGCCCGGGGCAGCTGCCCCTTTTGCCCCTTGGTAAAGATGGCCCTGATACCATAAGGAACCTGTATGTCTCCATGCCCATCTTATCTTTTATCTAGGCTACAGATCGTATCTAATTCTGTATCCAAGCTAGAGGTCATATCTCATCTTGTATCCAGGCTAGAGGCCGTATCTCATCTTGTATCCAGGCTAGAGGCCGTATCTCATCTTGTATCCAGGCTAGAGGCCGTATCTCATCTTGTATCCAGGCTATTGACCAGATCTCATCTTCTTTTCAGTTTAGAGGCTGTATCTCATCTTGTATCTAGGATAGTGTCCATAGCTCATTTTGTATTCAGGCTAGAGGCCGTATCTCATCTTGTATCCAGGCTAGAGGCCGTATCTCATCTTCTATCCAGGCTAGAAGCCGTCTTTCATCTTGTATCCAGGCTAGAGGCTGTATTTCATCCTGGATCCACGCTAGAGGCCATATCTCATCTTGCATCCAGGATAGAGGCCGTATCTCATCTTGTATGCAGGCTAGAGGTTGTATCTCATCTTGAATCCAGGCTAGAGGCTGTATCTCATCCTATATCCAGGCTAAAGGGTGTGTCTTATCCTGTATCCAGGCTACAGGCAGTAGATCATGTTGTATCCAGACTAGAGGCCTTATCTGATCTTGTATCTAGATTAGAGGCCGTATCTCATCTTGTATCCAGGCTACAGGCCATACCTTATTTTGTATCCAGGCTAGAGGCCGTATCTCATCTTGTATCCAGGCTAGAGGCCATACCTTTTTTTGTATCCAGGCTAGAGGCCGTATCTCATCATGCATTCAGGTTAGAGGCGTATCTCATTTTGTATCCAGGCTAGAGGCCAGATTTCATCTTTGCAGAGTAAAGGCTGGATCTCATCTTGTATACAGGCTAGAGATTGTATCTAATCTTGTATCCAGGCTAGAGGCTGTATCTAATCTTGTATCCAGGCTAGAGACCGTATCTCATCTTGTATCCAGGCTATTGACCAGATCTCATCTTCTATTCAGTTTAGAGGCCGTATCTCATCTTGTATCTAGGATAGTGTCCATAGCTCATTTTGTATTCAGGCTAGAGGCTGTATCTCATCTTGTATCCAGGCTAGAGGCCGTATCTCATCTTGTATCCAGGCTAGAGGCCGTATATCATCTTGTATCCAGGCTAGAGGCTGTATTTCATCCTGGATCCAGGCTAGAGGCCATATCTCATCTTGCATCCAGGATAGAGGCCGTATCTCATCTAGTATGCAGGCTAGAGGTTGTATCTCATCTTGAATCCAGGCTAGAGGTTGTATCTCATCCTATATCCAGGCTAGAGGCTGTGTCTTATCCTGTATCCAGGCTACAGGCAGTAGATCATGTTGTATCCAGACTAGAGGCCTTATCTGATCTTGTATCTAGACTAGAGGCCGTATCTTATCTTGTATCCAGGCTAGAGGCCGTATCTCATCTTGCATCCAGGATAGAGGCCGTATCTCATCTTGTATCCAGGCTAGAGGCCGTATCTCATCTTGCATCCAGGATAGAGGCCGTATCTCATCTTGTATGCAGGCTAGAGGTCGTATCTCATCTTGAATCCAGGCTAGAGGCTGTATCTCATCCTATATCCAGGCTAGAGGCTGTGTCTTATCCTGTATCCAGGCTACAGGCAGTAGATCATGTTGTATCCAGACTAGAGGCCTTATCTGATCTTGTATCTAGACTAGAGGCCGTATATCATCTTGTATCCAGGCTACAGGCCATACCTTATTTTGTATCCAGGGTAGAGGCCATATCTCATCATGCATTCAGGTTAGAGGCGTATCTCATTTTGTATCCATGCTAGAGGACAGATTTCATCTTCTTTGCAGAGTAAATGCTGGATTTCATCTTGTATCTAGGCTACAGACCGTATCTAATATTGTATCCAGGCTAGAGGCCGTATCTAATCTTGTATCCAGGCTAGAGGCTGTATCTAATCTTGTATCCAGGCTAGAGGCAGTATCTCATCTTGTATCCAGGCTACAGATTGTATCTTATCTTGTATACAGATTAGAGGCCATATCTCATCTTGCATCCATGCTACAGACCGCCCAACAGGGTCTTAGAGCCTCTTTTCAGGTGTACAGTTTTCCCAAATACACTTCTCCTCTCACTCTAATATTGTAATCACTTACATAGATCATCAATACATTCACATAGAAAGCTTCAGCTCGACAACTCCTTCTTGGTGCAGTATTTTATTTTCAATGAGTGTAATATAAATGCCCCTATAAACAAAACTTCTGGAGGTGAATACCCCAATACAGTCTGATGGTGCATGCCACAAATATATTTTTTAGATTTGTATGAAATCACCTTTGGCTTCATATGAAGCATACAGAGATCCAGGGGAGGGCTCTCTGAAAGCTTTAATATGATTCCATACAAAACAGCGCTATACTACAGCCACGTCCCCCGAATCCGATGAGCAACAGCTACGTTTTTCTGTATGAGATGATCATAAGGAATTTCTAGTCTACTCTCTCACATCAGAACCATGGCATGAATAATACCAAGTAAGTCCTTTGCTGTTTTCCAGGACTTAATGGTCGAGGTCATTGTTCCTTGTCTTTTAGATCCAACATTTGAAACATCTCATAATCATGTTGCCTTTTCCTTGAACAATCCAATGATTTGATCTTTTGTCGGTCAAATTACAGTTAATTAAACACGGAGATGTTTTGTGACTCCACAATTATTCCAGTCCTGTCTATTCAGCCTTAGTGATTATGCGTTCCTCTGTACAATACATGGAAAATTCTGCTGCTGTGTGATACCATCTGTATCCAGACTTACAGGTCTTCAAACCTGATAATGTACAGTGTTTGTATTCATCATCCAGATATACCAAGCATTAATGCATCTCTCTCCACGCTCCTCCTGCCTCATGCATTCATTGGTCGCCATGTCCAATGAATAACTGAAATAATTAGTAAATTAGTGGTTGCTAATTAAATATGGAGAGCTTGCCTGAAAACTTGAGCTTGTGAGACGCATACAACAAATCTAATGCATTTCTACCATTGACCCTCTTCATGTCCTCTACAACTATTTCTCGTGAATTTATCTTTACTATCATTCTTGTATGCAAGAACAGCCATATAGGACTAGTCTCGTCCCTGCCATTATTACCAGGGTCCTATAGGACTCTAGGTATTCCTGTGTATGAACACACCTACCTCTGGGGTCTGTTCATACTGATAGTCAGTCAGGATTTTGGTTAGTGTTTTGCTAGGAGGTGTCCATCTTCCCTCCTTAGTTCTCAGGCCTTATTCCTGTTCCCCCCTTCCCTCTTGCTTAGTGTGGTGTTTCCCTCCACATCGGAGCATGACATTATAAACCGCCAAAACCATAATTTTTTGTTTGTGTGCAGCCATGGATCCTATTGCTGCACTGGCAGGTCAGCTGCAAGGGCTGTCTTTGGAGGTAGCTGACCTCCGCACAACCGTCTCGCAGATGCAGAGACCAGAGGCTGCTGGTCCTAGTGGTGGTTACCAGGCCTGTTTTGAACCTAAAGTGGCCCTCCCGGACAGATTCTCTGGGCGACGTGATAATTTCATTTTATTTAGGGAGGTATTCAAACTGTATTTTAGACTACGTCCACACTCATCTGGGGTTGAGAAACAGCGAGTTGGTGTGGCTATTTGCTTGCTTATAGGGGATGCGCAGTCTTGGTCTTTTTCTCTGTCGACCGGATCACAGTCTCTCTGGTCAATAGATGAATTTTTTGAAGCTTTGGGTCTTATCTCTGATGATCCGGATCAGACCTCTCTAGCCAAAACCAAGCTGCGTGGCCTTCATCAGGGTGATCGTTCCGCTGAGAATTATTGCTCTGAGTTTAGAAGGTGGGCTACAGATACAGAGAGGAACGATCCTGCCCTCCGAAGCCAGTTTTGTTAGGGGTTATCACAGTGGCTGAAAGACACCTTGGCTTTTCATGAAACCCTATTGTCTCTGGAGGCTGTTATGTCTCTGGTTATACGCATGGATAGACGCCTGAGAGAGAGATCTAGGGGCCCCCACATGATGTTTCATCCTCCTCCTGATACGTTGGGTGAAGCTACTCCTGGGGTTATGTCTGGGGACTAACCCATGCAATTAAGGAGAGCTACTCCTGGATCTGCTTTTACGCATACTGGTAATAGGAAGGGAGTGTGCTTTTTCTGCGGACAAAGGGGACATTTTATCAGAGTATGTCCATGCATTCAACTTCAAAAAGAAAGGGACATTTAATTCCCATCTGACTCTTGGAGGGGTGAGAGGAGAGTCAGAAAATGTGCATTCGTCTTTTACTGGTAGTACCTGATTTCTCCTGGCTGCTGAGGTGGCGCTAGAATCCAAGACTGTGGGGATTGAGGTGTTTATTGACAGCGGGGCCGGGGAGAACCTCCGTATGTACAGGTTGTCACTGAGTGCATTAGAAAAAAAAAAATCCTGTTTTTGCTATTGATTCTGCACCTCTAACTCAAAAGTGTTTCTCAAGTGGTGCATGATATCAGATTAAGAGTGGGTGACTTTCATCAAGAATTTATCTTGTGTCTTGTGTTGGAGGATCTCCCTGCACTGGTTGTTTTGGGTTTACCTTGGTTAAGCAAGCACAATCCAACTATCAATTGGCAAGCTAGACAGATTCTAGATTGGAGTCATTATTGCATTGACAATTGTCTGAATACATCTTTTTCTGTTTTAACTACTAAGACATTACACTTATTTATATCTGATTTTGCCGACGTGTTTTCTGAGAGTGGATGCCAGGATTTACCTCCGCATTGGGAATATGATTGTCCTAACAATCTTATTCCCGGAGCTAAATCGCCACAATCTAGGTTGTATAACCTTTCGGATGCTGAAAGGCAGGCAATGAGAGAGTATATTACCAAGAGTTTGGCTCAAGGACACATAAGACCTTCCAAGTCTCCAGTGGCAGCAGGGTTTTTTTTTGTTAAAAAAAGGGCGGAGGTCTTCGGCCATGTCTGGATTTCCGTGAACTCAATCGGATTACTGTTCGTGATCCTTACCCTCTTCCTTTGATTCCAGATTTGTTTAAGATTATTGGTGGATTTAAGGGTGGCATATAATCTGGTAAGAATCAAGGAAGGGGATGGATGGAAGACGGCACTTTGAGAACCTGGTCAGGCCTTTCAGGTTGACCAATGCTCCTGCTGTTTTCCATCATTTTGTGAATGACATTTTTCAGCACCTGGTGGGGAGGTTTGTAGTCGTGTATTTGGATGACATTCTAATTTATTCTACAGACGTGGAGACACATCAGGATCACGTTAGACAGGTGTTACAGATCCTAAAGGACAATAAATTGTACGCAAAATTAGAGAAGTGTGTTTTTGCTATATACGAGGTACAGTTTTTGGGCTACATCCTGTCATCTTTCGAATTGATCCAGAGAAAGTCCGTGCTGTATTGTACTGGGATCAACCCGAAAATCTGAAGGCTCTTATGTGGTTTTTGGTGTTCACCAACTATTACCGAAAATGTATTCAGAATTATTTGACAATAGTAAAACCCTTAACTAACATGACTAAAAAAGGGACAGATGTCTAATGTGGTCTGATTCGGAGTTGCGAGCCTTTTATGCAATTAAGGAATGCTTCTCTTCTCACCCTATATTGGTTCAGCCAGATGTATCACATCCGGCTGGGGGTAGGAGCAGTATTATCACAGGACCGTCACCTGGTAAATGGCAACCATGTGCCTTTTTCTCAAAAAAACTCTCTTCCGCAGAGAGAAATTATGATGTGGGTAACAGAGAGTTACTGGCCATTAAGTTGGATTTTAAAGAATGGCGTCATTGGTTGGAAGGGGCGATTCATCCGATCACGGTGTACACAGATCACAAAAACCTGGCGTACCTGGAGGCAGCTAAACGACTAAACCAAAGATAAGACAGATGGTCTTTGTTTTTCACCAGATTAAATTTCATTGTCATCTATTGTCCTGGGGTTAAGAACGTCAAGGCAGATGCCTTGTCACGTAGTTTTCCTGGAGGTGGTGATTTTGAAAATCTGAGTCCTATACTGTTGTAAGGGGTGGTGATATCCGCTCTGTACCCTGACCTAGAGGTAATGGTGTTAGAGGCCCAGGGAGACGCACAGGATTCTTGTCCCTCCGGGAAACTTTTTGTGCCATCTGAATTGTGTCACAAGGTGTTTGAGGAACATCACTGTATGGTTCTTATGGGCACCATGGGAGTAGATCCACTGCCAACCTCATCTCTCGTAGTTTCTGGTGGCCGGGGTTGCGTAAGTGTGTTAAGGACCATATGTCAGCCTGTAGTACCTGTGCACATGCTAAGGTGACATATACTCGGCCTTCCGGATCTCTACATCCGTTGCCCATACAGTCCAGACCATGGACTCACTTATCCATGGATTTTATCACTGATCTACTTAATTCTTCAGGAAAGACAGTTATTCTGGTGGTAGTTGATCGCTTTAGTAAAATATTGCCGGGGCTACCTAATGGTAAAACACTTGCACAAGTGTTTGTTGACAACATTGTGAGACTCCTTGGCTTTCCCTCTGAGGTGGTCTCGGATCGTGGGATTCAGTTTGTTTCCAGATTCTGAAAGGCGTTCTGTACTTGCCTTGGGGTACAACTATCCTTTTCTCCAGCTTTCCATCCTCAGTTGAACGGACAGACGGAGCACACTAATCAGAGTCTGGAGACTTACTTGAGAAGTTTTGTCTCTGAGAACCAGGAGAAGTGGTCTTCGTTTTTGTCTTTGGCAGAGTTTGTCATAAACAATCGTAGACAGGAGTCCACTGGTAGGTCGCCGTTTTTGGGGGCATATGGGTTTCACCCGCAGTTTGGCACATTTTCTGGTTCAGATATTTCTGGTATCCCTGAGGAGGAACGTTTTTCATCATCATTATCATCTATATGGTGTAAAATTCAAGATAACTTGATGAATGTGGCAACAAGTATAAATGTGTGGCTGACAGGAAGCGTATGAATGGTCCGAACCTAAGAGTGGGTGATTCTGTGTGGCTGTCCACAAGAAACATTAAGTTGAAGGTTCCTGCTTGGAAATTGGGACCAAGGTTTATTGGTTCATATAAGATCACTGCCATAATTAATCCTTTATCTTTTTCTCTTGATCTTCCTCAGGCCCTGAAAAGTCATGTGTTTCATAAATCTATGTTGAAGAGATATGTTGAACCTTTGGAGCCATCTTCGTTGCCACCCGCTCCTGTCATTGTGGACGGTAGTTTGGAAATTCAGATCGCCAAGATAATTGACTCTCGAGTTCTCTGTATATCTCTTCAGTATCTTGTTCACTGGAAGGGTTATGGACCAGAGGACAGGATCTGGGTACCGGAATCTGATGTGAATGCCAGTCATTTGGTGAAAGCTTTTCACAGGTCTTACCCAGATAAGGTCGGTCCTGGGTGCCCAGAGGTCACCCGTAAAAGGGGGGATACTGTCACGGACGTTCCCGCGACAGGTGTCATGAGATCGGTGAGACTGGCAACACGTGGTTTGATCTGACAGGTTTCCCTGTGGATCAATAGGCGTCTGTGTTGTTTCTGGTTTGGACACACCCCTTGTCTCAGGTGTTGCTAATGTGGTCATTTAACCTTCCTTATTTATAGTTGCTTCTCCCACAGTGCTGTGTGGTTTATAGCTTCAGGTTCAGTTTTGGATTGCTGGGGTTTGCATCTCAGCGGAGTTCCTGGTGCTCCATTGCTCCTTTGAAGTTAAGTCTTTACTTTCCCTTTTGTATTTTGTTTGGGTTCTGTGTGTGTGTGTGTGTGTGTGTGTGTGTGCATTTTCCTATTGTTTGGATTAGGCCTTAGGGAGACTCCTGTTCGTCCTTCTTTTTTCCATTAGTACCAGGGTCCTATAGGGCTAGATAGGACTCTATGTATTCCTGTGTATGAACACACCTACCTCTGGTGTCTGTTCAGACTGATAGTTAGTCAGGATTTTGGTTAGGGTTTTACTAGGAAGTGTCCAACTTCCTTCCTTAGTTCTCAGGCCTGATTCCTGTTCCCCCCTTCCCTCTTGCTCGGTGTGGTGTTTCCCTCCCACACCAGAGCGTGACAGTATGTCTCTCTGCACTTTCTGTCCACCGCTCCCCTCTCCATAAACTTCTAAAGGCAGCATATCTCTGTATGTATCTCATCAGTTTCTTGCACCTTCTCTTATCTCAACCTTTTCTGCAAACTTCTATGAGCAGCTTGTATGACTCTCTGCACTTTCTCACTTGCCACCCTGCATAAACCTTTCAAGGGGTTTCTGACTTTTTTATCTGATCAGTGGGGATCCAACAGCCGGGACCTGTGGTGCTCCTGTGAGCTCTGTGGCCTTCTCACAGCTTTTCCTAGGTCAGTGATGTCACATTCAGGGCTGTCTTTAATATTGATTGGACCCTGGGTACGAGGGAGAACACAAGTGCCGCATTCATGGGCTCATACTTTATAAACTACATACATGGGGGATGTCCCTGCACTTACTATTATTTCTAGACGCCGCTCCATTGCGCCGCTGTGTCCCCCGTTACATTCTCCCACGCTGTGTGCTAAGTAACAGCATCGGGACACCAGGGAGGAGACATCAGCTTTTCTCCTTGGGTGTTCCTTCTCCTTGGCTGTAGAGCTGTCCATTCACAGCGCAGAACGTAAAGGTGATTTTTTTTTCTTCCTGACGTTCTGCTCTGCGATTGGACAGCGCTACAGCCAGGAAGAATGAACACCCACAGAGAAAAGCTGATGTCTCCTCCCTGATGTTCCGATGCTGTTACTTAGCGGAGAATGTAACAGGGCCACAGCGGCACAATGGAGCGGCGCCCAGAAATAATAGTAAATGCAGGGACATCCCCCATGTATGCCTTACATGTCCTGCTACTTAGTTAATAAAGTATGGACCCATGAAAGGTCCTCCAGTGGCCAGCAGGGCTCAAGAGGCAGTTGACTTGGCCATCCCAGGAGCAACTTAGCCCGGGGCAGCTGCCCCTTTTGCCCCGCATTAAAGACGGCCCTGGTCACATTCTTTGGTCAAGTGAATGAGGCTGAGCTGAGAAACCAAGCACAGCCACTATACAATGTACTGATTCATCCATTCTTGATCGGTCTCTTTTAGCCAGTGTAGCGCATTATCTCTTCATGAAACACAACAAAGGCCATGAAGAGCCGTTGAAAGAGTATAATGCACCAGTGTTATGCAGAAAGTGCATTAAGAGACCGACTCCGAATGGATACATCTGTACTGCCCTGTGCCTTGAGGCTGTGAGGATATATAGTGAAATTGAGTTACACAGATTTTCGGTAAATTATATATTCAGTTTTGCAGTAGTTTCTTCCAATTGCCCAATATTTATCTTCAAGGTACAAAAATAATATTTAGACCGGACGCTAATGAAGGTCTGATGTGACAGAAACGTCCGGTCTAAATATTCTGTTTGTACCTCGAAGATAAATATTGGGCAATTGGATGAAACTACTGCGAAACTGAATAAATAATTTACTTGCAACACTGAAAATCTGTGTGCCTCAATTTCACTATATGTACATTGGCTGGTTTCAGGCACCAGAGTCCATTGAATTGAGTGTGGTTCTCCACTTCATCATATACTTGAGGCTGTGAGGAGGCGTGGAGCTCACTGGAGAGCTGTGACCTCCTCAAACAGCCCCATTGATCAGACACCAATGGCCTATCCAGAGGATATATCATCAGTATAAAAAACTCGGAAGACCTTTTAAGGTCAGCAAGTCTGTGTGTTTCTCTTCAATTTCTTCCTCGTCCTCCAGTGTCCCTCTCTATAGACTTCTAAGGGCACCATGTCTGTGTGTGTCTCTCTGCACTTTCACCCTCCCCTCTCTATAGACTTCTAAGGGCAGCATGTCTGTGTGTGTCTCTGCACTTTCATCCTCCTCCTTCCCTCTCTATAGACTTCTAAAGGAGGTATGTCTGTGTGTGTCTCTCTGCACCTTCACCCTCCCCTCTCTATAGACTTCTAAGGGCATCATGTCTGTGTGTGTCTCTCTGCACCTTCACCCTCCCCTCTCTATAGACTTCTAAGGGCATCATGTCTGTGTGTGTCTCTCTGCACCTTCACCCTCCCCTCTCTATAGACTTCTAAGGGCAGCATGTCTGTGTGTGTCTCTCTGCACCTTCACCCTCCCCTCTCTATAGACTTCTAAGGGCATCATGTCTGTGTGTGTCTCTCTGCACTTTCACCCTCCCCTCTCTATAGACTTCTAAGGGCAGCATGTCTGTGTGTGTCTCTCTGCACCTTCACCCTCCCCTCTCTATAGACTTCTAAGGGCATCATGTCTGTGTGTGTCTCTCTGCACCTTCACCATCCCCTCTCTATAGACTTCTAAGGGCACCATGTCTGTGTGTGTCTCTCTGCACTTTCACCCTCCCCTTCTCTATAGACTTCTAAGGGCACCCTGTCTGTGTGTGTCTCTCTGCACCTTCACCATCCCCTCTCTATAGACTTCTAAGGGCACCATGTCTGTGTGTGTCTCTCTGCACTTTCACCCTCCCCTTCTCTATAGACTTCTAAGGGCATCATGTCTGTGTGTGTCTCTCTGCACCTTCACCCTCCCCTCTCTATAGACTTCTAAGGGCATCATGTCTGTGTGTGTCTCTCTGCACCTTCACCCTCCCCTCTCTATAGACTTCTAAGGGCAGCATGTCTGTGTGTGTCTCTCTGCACCTTCACCATCCCCTCTCTATAGACTTCTAAGGGCAGCATGTCTGTGTGTGTCTCTCTGCACCTTCACCCTCCCCTCTCTATAGACTTCTAAGGCCACCATGTCTGTGTGTGTCTCTCTGCACCTTCACCATCCCCTCTCTATAGACTTCTAAGGGCACCATGTCTGTGTGTGTCTCTCTGCACCTTCACCCTCCCCTCTCTATAGACTTCTAAGGGCAGCATGTCTGTGTGTGTCTCCCTTCACTTACTTCCCCCTTCCCCTCCACTCTCTGTAGACTCCTAAAGGAAGCATGTCTGTGGGCAGCAGTATTCTGATCCTTCAGTGAGCTGGCAGCCATCTTGTCTGTCAAGAAGGATTCAGCAGAAAATGTATTTTTCTCTGATAAGATATATTATTTATCTTTACATGTACTATTCATTTATGCAAAGTTTGTTGAATATACAGTGACCATTTAAACTATGGGTATGCTGATGCAAGGGCCCATAATCCCATGATATCTCATATAGTAATAAATTATTTGTAAACACAAATAGGTCCGTGGAACGCCATCTCCAATGCTTCAGCATATCGGAGGCATCGGCTTGACCCTTACCACACACACGTAACACTGGCAGAGCCGCAATACCTGCCGATAGGAGCAAGCTATGGGGGTAAGAATTAACCGTGTTACAATCCACGTGGGACGCAACAACAGACACCGGGCCTCGCTCCGGACCTTGCTCTGATAGATCGGCACATGTAAAAGTGAGTAAATGACGGCTATACTGCAGTGTGTGTGAACAGGACATTGCAATCTCAGCCAAGCATTGATTTATGGACATTTAGTCAATTTGGAAATACCGGCATAGTATGTATTAACATCGGGGTACCGTAACAATAGCCGGGATACCGGCCCAACACGACCCCTTTTTTTACCAGTGAATGGAAATTATAATATCAGAGTAAACGGTTATATACAACCTATAGAAGTATATTTCTTCATTGATTTAACGTTAAAGACTGAATCATAGCCCTGGACATTTCATATTTTGTATATAAGACCTTCTTCTGAACAGTGTGCACGTTTATTTATTTCAACATCAAGCGAAATTCAGGCAAATAACTATCGATTAGAGACTAGAAATTACTGTGATATTACAGCTGCTTCTATTCTGTAACCAAGCACTTGGAACAATCTAATTACAACAGCGAATTCGGCAAGATGCCGTTTGGGCAGTATATGGAATTAGCTCTTGATTGCTTGATTGTACATGCATGCAACAGCGGCCTCTCAACGTCAACATCTTATCTAATCGGGTACTAGTACCCATACAAATGACTTTTTAACAATTGTTATTTTTTTGTTTTTATTTTATTTTTTTCAATTTTTGTTTTTACAGTGTAATTTTATTATTTTAACAGTATCTTCTATGCAGTTTTGGTGTAATATAGGTAAGCAATAAAGAACTACATTTGGAGCGATTCTGGAGGTCTAGTGATTATAGATAAGGAGTGTTTGTCAAATAGTGACACTATCCTTTTTGCAGGTGGAAGTCTCGTTGGAAGACCGCATAGCGCACAATTATAGGTGTAGAAGGTGTGAATCTGGATCAGGAGTGCCTATTTTCTTATTAAACCATGTAGCAAATTTGGCAAAAGTATACATATAGCAAACTCTAGTAGTGAAGACGGTCATCCTTAGATGAGGAACTTGGCAGAGACAAATTGTTTTAGGCTATGAAAATTATAAAATTACTTTTTAAAGAACTGATTTTAAAAAAATCTCAGAACTGCGTAAAATATCAAAATAAATCACACTCACCCTACCAGTTCCTGATTCCTCCCAACCGACAGGAAATTATTGCAAAGCCAATCACTGACTGAGGTGGATCATTACTGCAGTCGTTAATTGGCTGAACGGTCATTTCCTGCTTACCTAATAGGACCAGGAAGTGGAGACGAGTAGGGGACTAGATGGCATAGAAATGGAGCAGAAAAGGACCGTTGAGGTGAGTATAACTTGTTATTTTGCATGGTTTTAAGCTATTTTCTTTTTAAAAAAAATAATAATAATAATTAGCCAGACGCCCCTTTAAGTGGTGGGGTGCTTTTAAGAACTATCTAGTTTAATTATATCTTATCGCAAAAAAAACAAAAAAAAGTGAACAAGGAGGACATTAGGTGCTGTGTGTATATCAGGTGGACAAATCACCCAGGAACACCCAAAGTCATATTTACAGTCAATTCCAGCCATTTGTTTTCTTCTGCTTCACATCAAAAGGGCTTCGAAGGTTCAGGACCAGAGGCATTTACTTGGATGCAGCTCCAGTGGTTCTGGTTTTTGGCCATCAAGAAGATGAACATGGGTTGATTGGACCCCTTGTTGAGTAACACCTGTAAGTGGTTTGTTCTTTTTCATTGTAATTGGTGAGGACTGGAGGGGGCTAAAGCTGGCCATAGACATACGATAACTGGTCGACGAAATGCTCCTTCTGCCAGCAGCTGTCTCTCCTGAAGCTTGAATATTAGAGGACAGAAAGCAGCTCCTAGACAGCCCCGGTGGGTGGCATATGCTAAGGGAGACATGTTTTCTTTCCCTTGACATCAGCTTTCAGAGAAGAGTCAGGAGACTTCCACAGACATTAGATGGTTGGCCGATCCCTCTGAAATCTGTGAGCCTGGCTGACATACATCTAATGTGCATGGCCAGCTCTAGGCTTGACTGTCATCCGATAACTTTGTGGAGTATTCGATGCTTGCTTGGCCATTCAGACTGCCTGACCTTCCATGTCTCACACACATGAATGACTAACATCCTGGCTAACTTGATGGATCCTTATTTAGAAAGATGCTCCTAGACAGCCCCGGTGGGTGGCATATGCTGAGGGATAGATGATTTCTTTCCCTTGACATCCGCTGTTGCAGGAGGAGAGTTAAGAGACTTCCATACACATTAGATGGTTGCCTGGTCCCTCTAAAACAAGGGGCCTGGTTGACAAACATCTAATGTGCATGGCCAGCTCTAGGCTTGACTGTCATTATAGAACTTTTTAGAGTTTGTGAGGCTTGGCCATTCAGACTTAAACACATGAATGACTAAAAACACAGCTAACTTGACAGATCCTTATTTAGAAAGATGCTCCTAGACAGCACTGGTTGGTGGCATATGCTGAGGGAGAGAGATTTTCTTTCCCTTGACATCTGCTGTCGGAGGAGAGTTAGATGACTTCCATACACATTAAATGGTTGGCCGATCTCTCTGAAATCGGCGAGCCTGGCCGACATACAACTAATGTGCGTGGTCAGATTTAGGCTTGACCATCATCAGAGATCCTTTTGGAGTATTTGATGCTTGGCCATTCAGACTCACCCGACCAACTTGCCGGATCCTTATATAGCATTTACTTTATTGGCCAGAGGACAAGCTATCACTTATTATCAGCTAATGCTTTTAATCGGAGCTTCTCACACTTCCATTTCGAAGCTAATGGATGATCAAATTACATAGTAGGCCACCAATTTTTAATATATTTTAATTACAATGATTTTATTCCTTTTTTTTAAGGGCCATAAATTGTGGGAGAAATTAGCGATACGTAGACAGATGCTGCGTTAGTTACTTCTTAGCTTTTAGCCCCCCCATCATAATTTATTTTTTTTGTGTTATTTCCATTGAAAAGGTAGTTTTGCACTAAAACCGTTGTCAGTTTTGGCCATTAAGTTGTCATCTCCATTTAAAGGGCTGATTGATATGTTTGTCCTGGAGGAACAGAACAGCTGCGGCTTTGAAATCATAGACTGCCAGGGCAGACAAAGGACAAGACTGAAGCTGACAAGAAGCTAATATTGTTTAAGCAACACGATGTTTTCATTACATTCATTAGGCCTGCCTAATGGAAAAGCAAATTGACACTCATTGCAGGGGGAAAGAAATTAAAACCAATTAAAAATATTTGCGGCGGAGGCATTAGTGCCAAGGTTACAATTTTTTTCTCTCTCTCGAGCTTGCGGGGACTTAATAATTTTATATAGATATTATCCCTTTGTTTGGGTGAAAACAAAAACTCTGAGATGTTCTGCTTTTAACAGGGCAATGGGCTAACACATATTTTGAGTTCATTTAGCGATTTGACACGAAAAGTGGGATCTGTCAGTCGATTCCACAAGTCTTTGTTTTGACGCCGCCGTGCCTGATTGCTCTGAAGGCTGCATTGGGGAAAAGTGCAAAATGAAAGGAAATAGGGGGAGAAATAATGGCTTTAAGTGCTTGTAATCTGCGCCTTAGAAAACTTTGGGGAAAGATGGTTTATTGGATTCCTAGCTGTATTTGGTTAGGAATATATACCGTATATATATCTTATAAATGATAAGGAATATTTACCCCTTACTGACAGAGACACAGAGAAGCATCATATCTGTACTTTAAAAGGAGTCTGTCAGCAGTTTTGACCAAGAAAAACTGCTGACAGAGGCAGATAAGTAAGTTTTTAAGATGTGTAAACATACCGTTATGGATACTTCTTTCAGGACCAAGTATGTAGATAAGTAAAGGGGTCTAAATGAATGACAGATTCACTTTAAAGAGGTTTCCTGAGACCGGAAGCCCTTGATGAGGTGGCTTCGACAGGTGCAAAAGTGAAAAAAAGAAAAAGAAACAAAGTCTCATCTATCACAGGTACCCAGGTCCAGCACCAAACTACTTTCTCCCTGCTGGACCTGAAATGTGATGTTTTTTTTACATTTACGTCCTCGGAGGTAGAAGTGGTCACCTGCCGTGCCTGAACATGTCACCGCTGAGGCCTCTGGTTTGCCAGAAGTGGTGACAAGCATGTAGATGGTACGTCACACTTCAGGCCCACCGGGTAGCAGAAGGAGAGATGGGAGCTAGCACCGGACCCAGAGTGCCTGTGACAGGTGGGACTTTTTCCTGGCTTATGAAATATTAGTCTAATATGTTGCCCATTGGCTCCAATAGTCCAGTTCTTTTCACTATTTTATCTACCTGCAATAACCATTCTCTTACTGTAGGTGTTTCCTTTGGTGCTCATTTCCTACCTATTATTAGACTGACTGTGAGCACTTTTTATTAGACTTTTTTATTTTAGTCTTACATAGGAACTTTTATAAGCTTGATCACTCATATAATACACTGCAGTACTTCTGTATTGCAGTGTATTATGTCTGTCAGCATAACGCTGACAGGCATATAGGTATACTAAGATGGCAGACCTGGTTAGATCCCTGTCTGCTATGGCAACTAGTGATGAGCGGCATAGACAATATTAGTTTTTGCAATATTTCACAAATTTTTTGCATAATATTCGCAATAAATTCTAGAATTCTAGAATTTGCGATCTCCATTATTTTCACGATTGCGTAAATTGGCACTAATGATGTGCATATTTTTTGCGCAATACATGCAACTTCACATTTTAGCAGGTCTGACATATTACTGATTGGTGCAATAAGTATTGTTGTGACATCACAGCCCTATGTCTCTAGCATGTATGTATGAACAGCAGAACAGCTACACTATATCACTATCTAACCTACACTGACTATCTCCCACTAACTATCTGTATTATTTATATCAGCTAACTAACTAAGGCTACTTTCACACTTGCGGCAGAGTGATCCGGCAAGCAGTTCCGTCGCCAGAACTGCCTGCCGGATCCGGCAAAACGTATGTCAACTGATGGCATTAGTAAGACTGATCAGGATCCGGATTAATCTTAAAAATGCCTGGTCAGTCAAAAAAATGCATTGAAATGCTGGATCTGTCTTTCTGGTGTCATCCGGCAAAACGGATCCGGCATTTTTTATTTTTTTCGGTCTGCGCGTGTGCAGACCGGAAGGACGGATCCGGCATTCCAGTATTTTGAATGCCGGATCCGACACTAATACATTCCTCTCTCAGAACTGCAAAAAACTGCAGAAAATAGCTGCTGGGAAGTTTATTATATAGTAAAGGGGTAGGCAACTTTCTATTGGTTGCTAGGGATGTTGCTAAGTTCTCATTGGCCCACAAGCAAGAAGAACTGATGAAAAAAAAGCTTGAATATTCGCGATTACGAATATATATCACTATATTCTAGATTTTCGCTAATTCTCAAAGTGCCGATATTCGCGATAAAGATTTGCAATTAGAATATTTGCGATCAACACTAATGGCAACCCACTGGCATCCTGTGATAGTGTTGGTGGGGTGACAAACTGAGCCCCCTCCTCCCTCTAACCACTTATCTTCACAATCTTGCTTCTGATCACATGGCCACAGGGACAATTATCTATAAAGATATAAAGTTGTTAGAAGAGAAGAGCAAATTTGTTATGAATTTCCCATAAACTTATGTTTCAAATGAATTTTTAGGATTTGTCCCCCATAAATCACTCAGAACAGATCAGAAGACAGAAATTAAGACATTTTTCCACCAAAAGGGGATAATTGGACCTTTGTTTAATTTAATTTTTTTTAAAAAAAATTGGACAGCAGAGTGGGTTTTTAAACAACTGCTTCTTACCACCATTTGTTACAGGGGAACCTGCAAGCTGGTGCTGCTCTTCTCATCTCTTCCGATGGCGTGAACCTTCCTCCTGCTACCTTCTTCCCGGTAAGTCCAGCTGCTAGGTCTACCTGGTACTCCATGCAGGCTGCAGCTTGCTTGCTGGTAAGGCCTCCCCACTGCAGCCCGTAGTGTGTGTGCTCACTCCGTACAGTTCTTAAAGGGCGCGTGTACCCTATTTGTCACTAGCCAATGACTGGCAACCCTGTGGTACTTCAGGCACCTTTCCCTATGGGAGGGTGCCTGAGCAATTAGATTCTTTAGCTTGCTAAGTTTCTTCAAGTTGTACAGTATCTTGTTATCTGCCCATGTACTGACCTCTGTCTGTTTACTGTATTCTAATTCTCTGCTGCCGGTCCTAACCTGTGTCTGACTTCTGTATTGATCCTTAATTGCCTGCCCTGACCTAGGACTGGTTCTTGAATTGCATTCTTCCTGCCAGCACCGATGTCGGTATGTCCCTGACTACAATTTAGCCTGATTCCTTGGTGCCGTGCACTGGTGCCTTATGACTGCCGCGGGTCAGCTGCTAACAACCCATAGACTATTTCATGAGATAGAGGCTCCACTGGAGCAAAGTCCAGTTCCCTGAATAGGGGTTACATATTCAATACCATTGGACTGCCAGGATAACACCATTAGGAGTAGCCCACTGGTTCAATACCCACTGCCATAAAACCATTTTCCCATAGCCATTTATGTTATTACACTATACAGGGAGTGCAGAATTATTAGGCAAGTTGTATTTTTGAGGATTAATTTTATTATTGAACAACAACCATGTTCTCAATGAACCCAAAAAACTCATTAATATCAAAGCTGAATATTTTTGGAAGTAGTCTTTAGTTTGTTTTTAGTTTTAGCTATTTTAGGGGGATATCTGTGTGTGCAGGTGACTATTACTGTGCATAATTATTAGGCAACTTAACAAAAAACAAATATATACCCATTTCAATTATTTATTTTTACCAGTGAAACCAATATAACATCTCAACATTCACAAATATACATTTCTGACATTCAAAAACAAAACAAAAACAAATCAGTGACCAATATAGCCACCTTTCTTTGCAAGGACACTCAAAAGCCGCCATCCATGGATTCTGTCAGTGTTATGATCTGTACACCATCAACATTGCGTGCAGCAGCAACCACAGCCTCCCAGACACTGTTCAGAGGGGTGTACTGTTTTCCCTCCTTGTAAATCTCACATTTGATGATGGACCACAGGTTCTCAATGGGGTTCAGATCAGGTGAACAAGGAGGCCATGTCATTAGATTTTCTTCTTTTATACCCTTTCCTGCCAGCCACGCTGTGGAGTACTTGGACGAGTGTGATGGAGCATTGTCCTGCATGAAAATCATGTTTTTCTTGAAGGATGCAGACTTCTTCCTGTACCACTGCTTGAAGAAGGTGTCTTCCAGAAACTGGCAGTAGGACTGGTAGTTGAGCTTGACTCCATCCTCAACCCGAAAAGGCCCCACAAGCTCATCTTTGATGATACCAGCCCAAACCAGTACTCCACCTCCACCTTGCTGGCGTCTGAGTCGGACTGGAGCTCTCTGCCCTTTACCAATCCAGCCACGGGCCCATCCATCTGGCCCATCAAGACTCACTCTCATTTCATCAGTCCATAAAACCTTAGAAAAATCAGTCTTGAGATATTTCTTGGCCCAGTCTTGACGTTTCAGCTTGTGTGTCTTGTTCAGTGGTGGTCGTCTTTCAGCCTTTCTTATCTTGGCCATGTCACTGAGTATTGCATCTTGGCAGCTGCACGCTTGACTTTTCTCAGTTTATTGGCAGTTATTTTGCGCCTTGGTTTTTCCACATGCTTCTTCCGACCCTGTTGACTATTTTGAATGAAACGCTTGATTGTTCGATGATCACGCTTCAGAAGCTTTGCAATTTTAAGAGTGCTGCATCCCTCTGCAAGATATCTCACTATTTTTGACTTTTCTGAGCCTGTCAAGTCCTTCTTTTGACCCATTTTGCCAAAGGAAAGGAAGTTGCCTAATAATTATGCACACCTGATATAGGGTGTTGATGTCATTAGACCACACCCCTTCTCATTACAGAGATGCACATCACCTAATATGCTTAATTGGTAGTAGGCTTTCGAGCCAATACAGCTTGGAGTAAGACAAAAAGAGGATGATGTGGTCAAAATACTCATTTGCCTAATAATTCTGCACTCCCTGTATATATGCTATGTTATGTCACCCTGACATTTCTACAGTAATGCTGTCTTGGCCTTAAAAAGCTGGAATGTGGGTGGATACAGTCCGAAGAGACCTCAGAGTGTCCTCTACAACTTGTCATTCAATTGGGACACTTATAATTTGGGTCCTATTTATCCAGATTGAGTGGAATGGGATGGCCTGTTGAACTGAATTGGACTCGTAACTAATTTTGGATTTGCTCATCTGTAGGTGATGATTAGAGATGAGAGAATCGAACCTGAAGAAGTGGAATTTGGTTTAAATTTCAGGAAAAATTTGATTTGTACCGAATGTAAATTTCATCGCGCTTCATAGTAACGAATCGCATTTTTCCTAAAATGGCTGCTGCACGTGTGAGGACATGGGGACAGGAAGTCTAAGAAGGCGGGATCACCCATACTGACATGCATGCAGCCAATCAGCAGCCAGCCAGACCTGTGATGTCACAGCCGTATGGCAGCCATCTTGGATTCTGCCATTCACCAGCATACTTAGTGCAGGGAGAGATGTGTCTGCAGGCGCTAGGGACACTGATAGAAAAATCGTCATTGTGGAAAAAAAATAATGATTTACAAGTGCAGGGAAAGATTATTCAAGGTGTAGGGAATGGATAGGGAGGAATCATTCCACAGCATTTATGTAGAACAGGGTTCAGTAGGGGTTACAGCCTAGGTAATAGGAACAATCCTTTTACACCTTGCTGCACCGACTGGGGATCCAAATTGCAATTATACAGCTCTGTAATTCCAGCAAACCGTTCTTATTGTGGTGAAAGTGCTGCGTGATACAGGCATTAAAAGGGTTTATTACAAGGAAATATTTCTAAGTTTTATTTGCCCTAATGCGGTACAGTTATATGTTCCAAAACATTTTTGGGCTTTTATTAGTGAGAAAAAAAGGGATTATTAGCCGTTGTGTGCTGAAGTGCGAAAATTAGTGGCAAAATACAAATATATTTGCCATTCATAGTTGTACTTATCTGTTAAAAAGCCTTTTGTGTAAAAATAGAAAAAAAATTAGGGCCTAATTGCCGTTCAGCGGTGCAGTGATATATTTTACAACCCACTTTGCCGTGTATTACTGGCGAGATACAAATATATTTGCCGTTTATAGTTGTATTTATCTGTAGAAAAGCCTTTTGTGTAAAAATATAAAAAAACTTGGGCCTAATTGCCATTCAGCGGTGCAGTGAGATATTTTCCAGCCCAGTTTGCCATGTATTATTGGCAACATACTGTCAAGGAACCATGAACCAGACGTACAACAAGAGATACGTGGAAATAAGAAGGCTTTATTGCAAATCAAGCTGTAAGCAAAAGTCCAAACGGATGGCTAAACCGGAGCAGGGTCTTGCGAAGCCAGAGGTCAGGAACCAGAAGGGTAGTCAGACGAAGCCAGGATCAGGAACCAGAAGGGTAGTCAGACGAAGCCAGGATCAGGAACCAGAGGGGTAGTCAGACGAGGCCAGGATCAGGAACCAGAAGCAGCAGCAGTCTTAGAAGCATGTGCACACAGGAGGACCAAGCAAGGAACTGAAGCCACAGACCTCCTATATATGAGCTAGGCATCCAGCTCCTCCCAGTGGGAAGGAGAAGCCGCAGGGTGGGAGGCTACAAGAAACCCAGAAACCAAGATGGCCGCCAGCACATGTCAAACGAAGGAGAACAGCAAGAAGGTAAGACCATGACAGTACCTCCCCCTCAAGGGCCCCTCCTCCGCGGAGTAAGGAACGGTTTCTGAGGGAAGCGTGCGTGGAAGGCTCGGAGCAAGGCAGGAGCATGGACATCTGCGGAGGGAACCCAGGAACGCTCCTCTGGACCATAACCACGCCAATGGACCTAAAAACTGCAACCGACCGCGGACCAGGCGTGAGTCCAGGATATTGCTCACCTCATACTCCTCACGATTGCCCACTTGGACCGGACGAGGCCGAGGAACCGAGGAAGTGAAACGATTACACACCAATGGCTTCAACAGGGAGACATGAAACACGTTGGAGATCCGCATGCCAGGAGGAAGCGCAAGGGCATAGGCTACCGGGTTTACCCTGCGAAGCACTCGGAAGGGACCAACAAAGCGAGGCGCCAGCTTGGGAGTGGGCACTCGAAGGTTGAGGTTGCGGGTGGACAACCATACACGGTCTCCGACCTGGTAGGAAGGAGCGGGCGCTCGTCTGCGATCAGCCTGGAGTCTCTGGCGCTGCGCAGAGACCTCAAGGGACCTCTGGATCTGTACCCAAGAAGCACGTAGGACGGAAAGGTGATCCTCCACAGCCGGAATATCCTGGGGAGAGAATACCTCCGGTAACACGGCAGGTTGGAACCCATAATTGGCCATGAAGGGAGACGTCCCAGAGGAAGAGTTCACCGCCGTGTTCCTGGCAAACTCAGCCCAAGGCAGGAGGTCAACCCAATTGTCTTGGTGATCGGAGACATAGCAACGAAGGAATTGCTCCAAGGCCTGATTGGATCGTTCTGCGGCCCCATTGGACTGAGGGTGGTAGGCCGAGGAGAAAGAGAGATGAATCCCCAACTGGGAGCAAAAGGCGCGCCAGAACCTGGACACAAACTGACTCCCCCGATCCGACACAATCTCCTTGGGCAAACCGTGCAACCGGAAGACCTCCCTGGCGAAAATCGTGGCCAACTCTTGTGCAGAGGGTAACTTCTTGAGAGGAACACAGTGGCACATTTTGGAAAACCGATCCACAATCATGAGAATGACCGTATGGCCTCGGGATGCAGGGAGGTCCACAATGAAATCCATCCCCAGGTGTGACCATGGGCGCTCCCCGGTGGCTATGGGTTGCAAAAGGCCCAACGGAAGGTGCCGAGGGGACTTACTCTGGGCACAAACGGAGCATGCCGCTACATATGCGGCGATGTCGGAACGTAGAGAAGGCCACCAGAACAGACGTGAAACAGCCCAGGACAGCTGATTCTTTCCAGGATGCCCCGCGGCCTTGGAGTTATGGTAGGTTCGCAACAACCGAGTGCGCAACTCCTCAGGCACAAAACATCTGCCGTTGGGTCTCCCAGAGGGAGCACCAGATTGAGCCGCCAAAATCTGCTCACCCAGGGGAGAGGTCAGGCTGGTGCGAATGGCGGCCAGGATCTGATTCGGAGGTATGACCGAAGTCGGAATCGACTCCTCCCCGGACAGCTCGGAGTACTGCCGTGATAAGGCATCCGCTCTGATGTTCTTGGAACCGGGTAGGTAGGAGACCACGTAATTAAAACGTGACAAGAACAGAGCCCATCTGGCCTGACGTGGTGTCAATCTCTTGGCCTCAGAAAGGTAGGTCAGATTCTTGTGGTCCGTCAGGATGAGAACCGGAACCACCGAACCCTCGAGCAAGTGCCTCCATTCTTTAAGGGCCTGCACGATGGCCAATAACTCCCTGTCACCAATCTGATAGTTGCACTCCGCGGAAGACAGTTTCCGGGAGTAAAACCCACAAGGAAGCAGAGGACCCTCTGGTGTTCTACGCTGAGACAGAAGGGCGCCTACTCCCGTCTCAGACGCGTCCACCTCGAGGACAAAGGGCAACCCAGGGTTGGGATGCGACAGAATCGGAGCCGACACAAAGGCGGACTTTAGAGCCTCAAAAGCTCGGATGGCCTCGAGCGGCCAGACCTGGAAATTACTGCCCTTCCTGGTCAGATCCGTGAGAGGCTTGGCTAGCATAGAAAAGTCCCTGATGAACTTCCGATAATAATTGGCGAAGCCCAAAAAGCGCTGCAGGGCACGAAGACCACTGGGCTGGGGCCACTGTAAGACAGCCGAAACCTTCTCAGGATCCATGGAGAACCCCTCAGCGGAAATGATGTAACCTAAGAAGGTTACCTGGGATCGGTGAAATTCGCATTTCTCAAGCTTACCGAACAGCCTGTTCTCTCGTAACCGTTGCAACACTCGTCTGACATCCATAATGTGGGCCTCCATGGATTCAGAATATACCAAGATGTCATCCAAATAGACCACCACACACTGCTGCAACAGGTCACGGAAAACATCGTTGATGAATTCCTGGAAGACTGCGGGCGCATTGCACAACCCAAAGGGCATAACCAAGGATTCATAATGACCGGTCCTGGTGTTAAACGCGGTCTTCCACTCATCGCCCGCCTTGATCCTTACCAGGTTATATGCCGCCCTCAGGTCGAGTTTGGTAAAGACCGTGGCCCCTTTGAGGCGATCGAACAGCTCGGAAATCAAGGGTATCGGGTAAGCGTTCTTGATCGTGATGCGATTGAGACCCCTGTAATCGATGCAAGGCCTCAACTCACCGCCCTTCTTTTTCACAAAGAAAAATCCAGCCCCTGCCGGGGACGAGGATTTGCGGATGTGTCCGCGTGAAAGCCGCCTCCCTCACGTACTCCTCCATGGCCTCATTCTCCGCTACCGACAGTGGATAGACCTTGCCACGAGGAGGAACGGCACCAGATTGTAACTCTATGGCACAATCGTATGGGCGGTGCGGAGGTAGGGCAACCGCGCGCACCTTATCGAATACATCCCGGTACTCTTCGTATTCAGGAGGCAACAGAGAGTCCGAGGAAGTACACAGCAACTTGACAGGCCCATGGATGCAACTAGCCCCACACTGCGGTGACCACGAGAGGATCTCGGCCGATCTCCAATCGAAAGTCGGATTATGCTTCTGGAGCCAGGGGTACCCCAAGACCACCGAGTAGTGTGGAGACGAAATAACCTGGAGACAGACCGACTCTCTGTGAACGGCACCAATGGCTATCCCCACTGGAAGGGTCTCATGAGTCACGTGTGGCGGCAGAAGGGGTCTGCCGTCTATCGCCTCAAGAGCCAGTGGGGAACCTCGAGGCTGCAGAGGAATGGAATTGGCGGCAGCGAACCCACTATCAATGAAACAAACCACCAGCACCAGAGTCCACCAACGCCTGGGTCGTCACCGAGCCCCCGACCCAGGAGAGGACAACAGTGATCAGTGGTTTGTCAACACGGGAAACCGGGGACGAGGAGACTCCACCCAAGATCTGCCCCCGACAGGATCTCAGGTGCGAGCGTTTCCCGGACGGTTCGGACATGCCAACCGAAAATGCCCACCGAGACCACAGTACATGCATCGGCCCTCGCGTCTCCGGAGTACCCTCTCCCCCTCGGACAGGCGAGCAAACCCCAGCTGCATGGGTTCACCCCCAGACAAGTCATCCCCAGGAGGCGTGGGAGGAGAGGGAGGCACGGGTGGGACAGCAAACGTAGGCGCCAATCTGTTAGAAGACCTCCGCAGGCTCTCCTTAAAGGAAGGTCTCTCCCTGAGTCTGGTGTCAATCAAAATCAGGAAAGAAATAAGAGACTCGAGCTCCACTGGTAGGTCCTTAGCTGCAACCTCATCCTTCAAGGCATCCGAGAGACCATGAGAGAAAGCAGCGACCAGAGCCTCATTATTCCAGCCCACCTCTGCTGCCAGGGTACGAAACTCAATGGCGTATTCAGCTACGGATCGTGAACCCTGTCTGATGGACATAAGGAGCTTCGCAGCAGAGGCAGCACGAGCCGGCACATCGAATACCTTCCGAAGAGAAGCAACAAAACCGGAAAACTCGGCAACCACCGGATTGTTGTTCTCCCATAAAGGGCTGGCCCAGGCCAAGGCCTTGTCCGAGAGCAGCGAGATCAAGAAGCCCACCTTTGATCTCTCAGTAGGAAAGGCATGTGGCAGCAACTCGAAATAAATGCCCACCTGGTTAAGGAAACCTCGGCACTGAGTTGGCTCTCCCCCAAAGCGCTGTGGAAGGGGGGCAGAACCGGTCATACCCCGAGACACCGCAGGCGCAGCAACAGGTGTCGGGGTAGACTCTGGCGCAACAACCGGAGCGGCAGTAGGAGCGGCCCCAGGAGCGACAACCGACCCATCGGCAACGGAAGCGAAATGAGCCGTGCGTTCAAGCAGGGTTTGAAACGCCACAGCGAACCGACCCAACAGGTGATCCTGCTGATCAAGTCTGGCAACCAGCGTAGGTAGCGAGGATGGCCCTGTACCGTCAGAATTCACGGCTTGGTCCTAATGTCAAGGAACCATGAACCAGACGTACAACAAGAGATACGTGGAAATAAGAAGGCTTTATTGCAAATCAAGCTGTAAGCAAAAGTCCAAACGGATGGCTAAACCGGAGCAGGGTCTTGCGAAGCCAGAGGTCAGGAACCAGAAGGGTAGTCAGACGAAGCCAGGATCAGGAACCAGAAGGGTAGTCAGACGAAGCCAGGATCAGGAACCAGCGGGGTAGTCAGACGAGGCCAGGATCAGGAACCAGAAGCAGCAGCAGTCTTAGAAGCATGTGCACACAGGAGGACCAAGCAAGGAACTGAAGCCACAGACCTCCTATATATATGAGCTAGGCATCCAGCTCCTCCCAGTGGGAAGGAGAAGCCGCAGGGTGGGAGGCTACAAGAAACCCAGAAACCAAGATGGCCGCCAGCACATGTCAAACGAAGGAGAACAGCAAGAAGGTAAGACCATGACACATACAAATATATTTGCCATACATACTTGCACTTATCTGTTGAAAAGCCCTTTGTTTGAAAGTAGAAAAAAATGTGGGCCTAATTGCCGTTCAGCGGTGCAGTGAGATATTTTACAGACCAATTTGCCGTGTATTACTGGGTAAATACAAATAAATTTGCCTTTCATCGTTGCACTTTTCTGTTGACCAGCCTTTTGTGTGAAAATAGAAAAAAAGTTTGGCCTAATTGCTTTTCAGCTGTGCAGTTATATTGTCACGGATGAGGTATAGGAAGAAACACCACACTGACAACCAAGAGGGAAAAGGAACGCACCTAGGCCTCAATGCTATTGAAAGGAAAAGGTCACCTCTTAGAGAACCCTGCTCCTGGCCCTGACTCCTACCCGTATGGGGACCCCTTGAAGGTAGGGATGCCCATACCATGGAATCTGGAACCTTGGAGACCCTAAAGACCCCTATGGATATTGGCAGGACTGAGACAACCCGTTCCTTCCCAGATGAAGAAACAAGCATCTCCCTGAGGCCTAGTAACAACCAACAAGGAAGGGAAAACAATACACAAACAAACGCAACACTTAACTTCTGTAGTGAGATGGACGAGCAGGAACTCCAGAAAGGACAACACACTAGCTCTTCCAAAACCAAATTAAGCTATCTTACCGCACAGTCAGATGGGTGGGGTAAGACTAAATAGGGTAGAAGTAATGACTACTAAGCTACACCTGAAACAAGGGATGTGGTCATTAATAACAACAACACTGAACCAAGAGTAATCAAAGAGGCTGTTAGATTCCTCCATGCTCCGCTAGTCTGCTTGATCTCCTGACATCTGTCACGGGAGGGACCATGATATATGTGGAGAAGCACCTTTCGTGGTATGGACCGAATTATGTAGTGGTGAACTTTTTTATGGGAAACAGGCTTTTTTGGGGAAAATTGATGGGTGATAGTAGACTTTGTTCTGTATAAACCGAGTTTCATTATCCTTTCTTTGGTAAAATTTTTTATTGCAACCAATATGTCTTCGGGAAAATTGATGGGTGATTGTAAACCTCCTTTTGCGGTATGGACCGAATTACGATGTTGTGAACTTTTTTATGGTAAACAGGCTTTTTTGGGGAAAATTGATGGGTGATAGTAGACTTTCTTCTGTATGAACCGAATTCCATTATCCTTTCATTGCTGAAATTTTGTATGTGAAACAAGCTTTTTTCTGGAAAATTGATGGGTGATTGTAGACCCCTTTTTGCTGTATGGACCGAATTACGTTGTCATGGGTCCTGCAGTAAACATAATGAAAACGCTGATGACAACACCAGCAGACTTTGCCTTTACCATCTATTCACAATTAAATCAAGCAGCTTCACTAAGTTGAAAACATTCATGTGTTTTTAGCTGCTCCATCTGCATTCAAGACACAGGAGACACAGGAGAGCATCTGCTTTGGAGTCCAAGTCCAGTTTCTTAAGATCAGGATTTCCATCAGAATTGTGCGTAACAATCTTGCTCCCTGTGCAAAGTCATAACAAAAGGATTCCGTAGGCATACACATCAGAGGAAGCTGAAGCTGGTTGCCCCAATTTTTATTCAAGAGCAGTAAACAGCGGGAAGCAAATAGAGGTGACTGAACTCAGCTGCTCTGTATCTCTTGTGAAGTCAATGTCTCCAGCTATGCCCATCTCGCGATTTACAGCAAATACATTATTTTCATGTAGAGATCCAAGAATTATGTTGGAGTCATGTAGTGTATGCAAGAGAGCCTTTATAGGGGTGTAGAACACTGTGCCTTGCAGTAACACACAGGGAGTCTGCTGTGGTAGTGAAATAATACTGTGACTCCGTATGACATGCATTTGACAGGCATTGCTCTTAGAATTACTGCACACTTCATGTAGAGATCACCTCTCAATTAAGGGCCTACTTGCCGTTCATCGGTGCAGTTATAGGTGATAAAGCCCTTTTTGTGGTGAAATACTTTATGTGACACTGGCTCTTTTTCTGAAAATGTATGGGTTAATGAACACCACCTCATTTTGCAGTATGGACTGAAGCACTTACTGGTGAAATACTTTATGTGACACTGGCTCTTTTTCTGAAAATGTATGGGTGAATGTAGACCTCCTTTTGCAATATGAAACGACTTACTTAGCGGTGAAATTCTTTATGTGACACTGGCTCTTTTTTGAAAAATGTATGGGTGAATGTACAAGTCCTTTTACGGTATGGGCTGAATCCTGGCTTTGTTTGCGACAACTCAGAATCAGAACCATGGTGACCGACAACGGGAAGAACATGGTGTCGGCGCTGCATCAAGGATGGCTGAGCCTTGCGCTCTGTATGGCACACGTGTTCAAACTGGTTGTCAAGCGGTTCCTGAAGTCGCTCAACACTAATCATCTGCTCTTACCTTTCTACACAGAATTATAAATATGTCATTCAGAAGCCATGGAAAAATGGACATTAAACCCTTCCGGGAGCTGTAATGGTGTCCATGATGGACCATACTGTACCCGGCTTACCTAAATTTCTGAATTAAACAAGCTTTACATTTTCTATATGATCTTCACAGAGAATGCATGGTCAATAAAAAGGCTTCAAAATGCCATGGATTAATTAAAAAATTATGCAGCTTAATCCGGCCTTTTCTTATCTACGGGAAATTCTTATTTTTATACAGTGTCACTGCTTCTAATTACATCTTCGGTGGAGCTGTAAGAGAATATTATATTATAGAGAGCGGGGTATCCTGTCTCTTTGGATTGCTGTAATGTTAGGACAGGCTTGATCTGTGTCAGGCTAGTTACATAACCATGCAGCAGCAATCTACATGAACTCTACTCCCGAGATACTCTTCTGCGCATGAGAGCGAGGACGAGATTGTTCAGGATCTCATCTGGTAGAAGAGAGGTTAGTTTAACTAGAGTCAAATAATAAATGCAATTTTTATTAAAATGTGAATAGGTTATTTACATGCACTAATGGCTGTTGGAGGCAGGAAATGAATGGCTGCCTCTATAACCATCACCATCACACCTTGACTGCATGATGAACTCGGGTGATACTCGGGTGATACTCAGCATGAATATTGAGGTTTAGCAATGCCTTGCTGGTCATATCAGCCACAGAATACAATAGCGGACATAGCGGAGGTTAGAGTGGCATCATGGATTTTTATATAACAGGCAAAGTTCCTCTGGTTTTCTGGAAAAACCATATGCAAATAAGATTTCCTAAGGAAGGAAGGCTAATCTGCATATCTGTTTTCCAGAAACCCAGAGGAGCATTGAGTAGCCTATAAGACGCCTCACCTACTAGGCCCTCTCCATACAGAGGCTTAGGGTGTCTTCAGATGTGGTACCATAAAGACTTCCCCCATGTTATCATATGAGGTTGAAGATCGTCACTTTCTGTGCTGTGTTTTTCCCGCAGACTTAACAAGAGAGACGTAGTCTGCACAGAAATCTGCCTCCTAATCCGCACTGAAAAATCCGCACCTGTGTATTTGCTGGTAGATTTTTCTGCCATATGTGAAGGCACCTTTAGCTCTCTGGAAGGAATTAGTGTTGAGTGAATCAAAGTTAACCAAGTGGAATTCAATCCAAATTTCAGGGAAAAATTCATTTGCCACAAATGCAAATTTTTGGGGCGCTTTGTGGTAATGAATCAATTTTTCCTGAAATAGCGGTAAAAAAATGTTCACCTCTAAAATGCATCATCATTCAGTAATGACGTCACAGGGCCCACCCAGCGTGATGACGTGGTGAAGAGAATTGGCGCATTTTCTTCAATCAAGATGGCCTCAACGGCCTCTATGCGATCAAATGCATGAGGTATGTATTTTTTTTGTTTTAACCTCTGATTAACCCCCTGACAGTCTGAATGTGACTCTCAGATGCCACGATCAGTGTTGAATGAGACATCTGAGGGGTTACATGACGGGGGAGGTTGAACATGGTCCAGTACCGGGATAGACTTGAACCCATCATCTAACAAGGGGTGACGTCCTGTTCTGCCATATGCAACAATCGGACACTATTTAGGTTTCAGTATAACAATGAAGGCTTCCTTGGCTTGGTGAGACATGTAGTATGGTGCAATCAGGAATGCACTATATGCATCTATAATATGAGGGGAGCAAATCAATCCAGATGGAATCCTTCAAGGGTATGTCCTCTTTCTGTTGAATTTCTTTGAAATGTCATACACAAACTGTAATTGCATGTGAAATGCTAACAACAGCCCATTTATTACCCCGGCATACCCATAGAACCCTCCCCGCTGCCTAAAGGATGCCCTATATAATAAACAGCGCCCAAGATGGTGCTGGTGACATGATTTACTCACTTGTCCACCTCCTCAGCAGTCCAGCTCAGACACAAAAGCTAAAGATTCTGATGTTGGCACCTACACCTGCATTGGGAGCTTCAAGCAGCTGCACAGTAGAAGACACAGCTACCATTTTGGATGCTATGGGCATGGTGATGTGTTCACATACAGCACCCATGAGCAGTAGGGAAACGTGTATGGACATTTTGGAATAAACAGTGGCATTTCATATGCTATTACATTTCATTGTATGGCATTTCAAAAATTTAGGAAAGAAAGTGGATAATGCCATTAGAGGGTATGTACATCTTTGGGGGCAATTTTATTTTAATTATTGCATCGTACTCATTTTGAGCTAAATGTCTTTTTTCAGTTGGTCTCTATTAAAAATGTTGAGCCCCTTTCTCTGTACAGCCTTGAGATACTCTAGTAGCAGGCTCCTAATCTCTGATCTTATAAACACTCATTGTAGCTCAGTTCTTATCTTACTGATATGAATGTGGCCTAAATAAGTGTTTATTACCTCTCAATAAATTACAAATAAGGGTTATTAGATGACCGGCACAAAGTGAAAGTATGATGCACTCAACTAGACAGTTAACCTTTTGTGACAGATCGGCTCAATAGTTTTTAATAAAGGCCAAATAAAAAAAATATTTTTAGCCCAAAGTGAGTAAAATGCAATCATAAAAAATTGTCCCCAAAGTTGTACATAGCCGTTAACCCCTTGGCAACCTCTGCCGTACATGTACGGTGGGAGTCGGCACTTAAAAGCTGGTGCCAGCGGGCGTCATAGCCACGGGTTTCTGCTGTTTCAACGGCTGATCGCATACGTCTAACCCCTCAAATGCTGTGGTCAAATGTGACCACAGCATCTGAGCGTTGCGGACATGAAAGCTACTCGTTCCCACACCCGTAGCAGCATTCCTCATCAAAGATCGGGGAATCAAGTTCTAATGAAGGCTCCGAAAGCTAATACTGGAATATACCAATACAGGCCAGCAGGTGGCAGCACTGTATTGTTATATAGTAAATGTTGTATTCTATGATGGCTATATAGCCATCAATGGACACAATAGGCAATCTACTGATTGCCAGTTATGGTCACCCAGCATGACTTAAAAAAGTTAAAAATAAGTAAAACATTTTTTAAAAATATAAAAAAATATAACAATAAAAAAATACAGATCATGGGCATCGCCACATGTGAGAACTCCCGTACTATTAAAATACAGTATAACAACATTTATCACATAGGCAAAAAATTCAAAATGGCCAATTCACCATTTTTTGTCACCTCCTCCGTTCCAAAAAAATTATATAAAGTGATCAAAGTCACACAAACTTTAAAAATTGATCACTGAAAAGTACAGATCGCCCTGCAAAAAATGAGGCCTCACACAGCTCCGTACACATAACATAGGAGTCAGAATATGGTGATGAAAATACAATTGTGGCCGCGGCCACGGTCAGTAAGGTGACGGGAGGGGGCTAGACAGTGGCTGGGGTGTGCCTGGAGCCACGGGACGTGGGCCTGCCTAAAAGAGGGCCAACCCTAGGGAGAGTGGAAGAAAAAGGGGGGGGGGAAAGGGTGGGTGAAGTGTTGGTCGGCGGGCGCGGTGATGGTGAGCTGTACGAGGGGGTTTAAGTAAGGGGACCTGGCCCCTCCCACAATAACAGGCTGCATGCAGCCTTAACTATTTGTGGCCGCGGCCACGGTCAGTAAGGTGACGGGAGGGGGCTAGACAGTGGCTGGGGTGTGCCTGGAGCCACGGGACGTGGGCCTGCCTAAAAGAGGGCCAAAAAGACACCAGGTAGGAGAAGTGCTGCTGTTTAATGCGTGTGGAACAGGGTTACAAAACCAAGGAACGGAATACCTGTCGGGTTTCAGTTAGCGGATCCGGGATGTACCGGGAAAAACAGGCAGATCTCCACCTACCCATGTGACGGATGACGTGCGGAGGCGTCCCGTGCTTGGAAGCCGCTGAAGCCGCTCCGATGCGGAACGAATGTCCTGATATGGTTTTGGGGTCCACCCCCAACCCTGCGACCAGGGATCTGATGTGGGAGACAAACTGTGGCGTGGATAGGGGTTTCCCTTGGAATGGCAGCAACGGAGACTCTGGATCTGGAGATGGTGTGGAACCCAGGAGATGTTGGAGTACCACCACCGGACACCAGGCGTTCCCGGACTTGAAGAAACGGATCAGTATGGGAGGACCGGTTTGGGACGTCTTGGTGGAAGGCAGGCTTAATACCAGATGATCCTGGCTCCAGGATAGCTGCTTCTTTTTCAGGAAGACCGTCTTCAGGGAAGAAACTGAAAATTCTCCTGGACGAAGGAAGCCGTAGAAGCTTAGGTACATCGCGGCTTTGATGACCAGACTAGTGAAATGGCCAAAAGGATTGCCATCTAGGGATGCAGACAGCTGCCTAAACAGCTCACCGGAGACCGGCCGACGGGACGGGTTGGAGTCTTTACTGTTTTTCTCAATGCCCCTGAGCGTGGCCTTGACGGCTTGGGATGTGAACGCTGCGCGTACTTCTGGGTTCTGAAGGGCTAAGAAATGCTGCGCCCCGGCCAGGTATAAACGGATGGTGCTGGGTGCCAGCTTGAGGTTGACATGGCAATGGGCCATGAAAGCCATGATGTACGCAATGAAGGACATATCCTGTTGGGGATGGTCCCTGGAAAACTTCTGGAAGTGGTTCCAACCTGTGCCGTAGTTGCGAGCCGTGTTGACCGAAAGGGATCGGTGCCTGAGGTCCTCGGCGGTTGCCAGCAGAGACCTCAGTCCAACATCAGGTCGCTGAAACCGGGAATCCGGGCCCCGGTCCGGTCTGCTTCTGGACATACCTGAAAGAAGGTGTGAAAATTGAACCTCGATAATGCATCGGCCGCCGTGTTGCTGGCACCTGGGATATGGGAACATGAAAAATGAAAGTTATGGGTCATGGCCAGCCAGACCAGTTTGCGCAACAGGGACATGACCCTGGCCGACTTAGCTCGGCCTTTGGAGATGATGTCCACAAGGTCCTGACTGTCGGATATAAACATGACGCTGGAATTCGCCCAGAGGTGACCCCAGACGGATGCGGCCGCCACGATGGGGTAACATTCCAGGAACGGTGATGAGCTGAGGGACTGAGGGTCGGAACTGACCTGAGGAGGCCATGGGCCAGCCAGCCACTGGGACCCGAAGATGGCCGCGAAACCCCGGGATGCTGCGGCATCGGCAAACACCCTGGTAGATGACTGGGACCATGAGGGGACAAACAGGCTGACCCCGTTCCAAGATAACAGAAAGCTGTCCCACATGCGCAAGTCTGCCATGGCAGCCCTGTCCAAGTGGACAATGCTGCTGGGTTCGGAGGCTGAGGGAAGGAGCGAGAGCAGCCGGGAAATGAAAGCCCTGCCCTGGGGCATGACCCTTAAGGCAAAGTTCAGCCGACCCAGGATGGACTGTAGCTCGACCTTGGTCACCTGGGAAGAGGTGATGGCCCTGGCCACGACTTCCCGTATCTGGGACAGCTTTGCCTCTGGAAGCCTGGCTTCCATTCTGTCTGAGTCCAGGACAATACCCAGGAAGGTGATGGAAGTGATCGGCCCCGCGGTCTTCCCCTGCGAAATTGGGATGGAAAGGGCGGCAAAGATCTCCAGGAGGGAGAGCAGCCCTGATGGCCGACATAGCGGAGGTTCTATGAGGAGGAAGTCGTCCAGGTAATGGATGACCGCTGGGGCGCTGCCGTGGTGGATCAGGATCCAGTGCAGGGCCTGTGCCAATTGGTCGAATAACCACGGGCTGCTTTTTGAGCCGAAGGTCAACCTGTTGGCAAAATAGAACCTGCCCTCCCACCTGATGCCATAGAACTGCCAAAGGTGAGGGGCAATGGGCAGCAGTTTGAAGGCGTCCGCTATGTCAGTTTTAGACAACCAGGCGCCTTTCCCGGCGCTAAGGATGAGGGCAATGGCTTCGTCTATGGACGCATAGGTCATGGAAAATTCTTCAGAAGGGATGAGCGAATTGATGCTGGGGATGACGGAATCATGGGGGGCGGAGAGATCGTAAATCAAACGTTTTTTATTCGAATCTTTTTTGGACACGATGCCTATGGGACTGATCCGCCAGCGAGAGAAAGGAACCTGGTTGAAGGGGCCCAGGAGGAACCCTTTCTTCACCTCAGAATTCAGGAGTTCCTGTACAGCGGTGGGATCTGACCTGGCTGACTGCAGATTGCCGCACTCCCAGTTGGAATGGGGTAGTGCCACCAACCCTGTGTCAAACCCGGAGCAGAGGCCAGTGATCAGGAAGTCCACGAACCCTGGCACCGGATGGTCCCGTAACAGGAGAGCCAAGAGGTCGATGTCGCAGTCGGCTAGTCAGTGGCTGGGGGGAGGGGGCTAGACAGTGGCTGGGGTGTGCCTGGAGCCACGGGACGTGGGCCTGCCTAAAAGAGGGCCAAAAAGACACCAGGTAGGAGAAGTGCTGCTGTTTAATGCGTGTGGAACAGGGTTACAAAACCAAGGAACGGAATACCTGTCGGGTTTCAGTTAGCGGATCCGGGATGTACCGGGAAAAACAGGCAGATCTCCACCTACCCATGTGACGGATGACGTGCGGAGGCGTCCCGTGCTTGGAAGCCGCTGAAGCCGCTCCGATGCGGAACGAATGTCCTGATATGGTTTTGGGGTCCACCCCCAACCCTGCGACCAGGGATCTGATGTGGGAGACAAACTGTGGCATGGATAGGGGTTTCCCTTGGAATGGCAGCAACGGAGACTCTGGATCTGGAGATGGTGTGGAACCCAGGAGATGTTGGAGTACCACCACCGGACACCAGGCGTTCCCGGACTTGAAGAAACGGATCAGTATGGGAGGACCGGTTTGGGACGTCTTGGTGGAAGGCAGGCTTAATACCAGATGATCCTGGCTCCAGGATAGCTGCTTCTTTTTCAGGAAGACCGTCTTCAGGGAAGAAACTGAAAATTCTCCTGGACGAAGGAAGCCGTAGAAGCTTAGGTACATCGCGGCTTTGATGACCAGACTAGTGAAATGGCCAAAAGGATTGCCATCTAGGGATGCAGACAGCTGCCTAAACAGCTCACCGGAGACCGGCCGACGGGACGGGTTGGAGTCTTTACTGTTTTTCTCAATGCCCCTGAGCGTGGCCTTGACGGCTTGGGATGTGAACGCTGCGCGTACTTCTGGGTTCTGAAGGGCTAAGAAATGCTGCGCCCCGGCCAGGTATAAATGGATGGTGCTGGGTGCCAGCTTGAGGTTGACATGGCAATGGGCCATGAAAGCCATGATGTACGCAATGAAGGACATATCCTGTTGGGGATGGTCCCTGGAAAACTTCTGGAAGTGGTTCCAACCTGTGCCGTAGTTGCGAGCCGTGTTGACCGAAAGGGATCGGTGCCTGAGGTCCTCGGCGGTTGCCAGCAGAGACCTCAGTCCAACATCAGGTCGCTGAAACCGGGAATCCGGGCCCCGGTCCGGTCTGCTTCTGGACATACCTGAAAGAAGGTGTGAAAATTTAACCTCGATAATGCATCGGCCGCCGTGTTGCTGGCACCTGGGATATGGGAACATGAAAAATGAAAGTTATGGGTCATGGCCAGCCAGACCAGTTTGCGCAACAGGGACATGACCCTGGCCGACTTAGCTCGGCCTTTGGAGATGATGTCCACAAGGTCCTGACTGTCGGATATAAACATGACGCTGGAATTCGCCCAGAGGTGACCCCAGACGGATGCGGCCGCCACGATGGGGTAACATTCCAGGAACGGTGATGAGCTGAGGGACTGAGGGTCGGAACTGACCTGAGGAGGCCATGGGCCAGCCAGCCACTGGGACCCGAAGATGGCCGCGAAACCCCGGGATGCTGCGGCATCGGCAAACACCCTGGTAGATGACTGGGACCATGAGGGGACAAACAGGCTGACCCCGTTCCAAGATAACAGAAAGCTGTCCCACATGCGCAAGTCTGCCATGGCAGCCCTGTCCAAGTGGACAATGCTGCTGGGTTCGGAGGCTGAGGGAAGGAGCGAGAGCAGCCGGGAAATGAAAGCCCTGCCCTGGGGCATGACCCTTAAGGCAAAGTTCAGCCGACCCAGGATGGACTGTAGCTCGACCTTGGTCACCTGGGAAGAGGTGATGGCCCTGGCCACGACTTCCCGTATATGGGACAGCTTTGCCTCTGGAAGCCTGGCTTCCATTCTGTCTGAGTCCAGGACAATACCCAGGAAGGTGATGGAAGTGATCGGCCCCGCGGTCTTCCCCTGCGAAATTGGGATGGAAAGGGCGGCAAAGATCTCCAGGAGGGAGAGCAGCCCTGATGGCCGACATAGCGGAGGTTCTATGAGGAGGAAGTCGTCCAGGTAATGGATGACCGCTGGGGCGCTGCCGTGGTGGATCAGGATCCAGTGCAGGGCCTGTGCCAATTGGTCGAATAACCACGGGCTGCTTTTTGAGCCGAAGGTCAACCTGTTGGCAAAATAGAACCTGCCCTCCCACCTGATGCCATAGAACTGCCAAAGGTGAGGGGCAATGGGCAGCAGTTTGAAGGCGTCCGCTATGTCAGTTTTAGACAACCAGGCGCCTTTCCCGGCGCTAAGGATGAGGGCAATGGCTTCGTCTATGGACGCATAGGTCATGGAAAATTCTTCAGAAGGGATGAGCGAATTGATGCTGGGGATGATGGAATCATGGGGGGCGGAGAGATCGTAAATCAAACGTTTTTTATTCGAATCTTTTTTGGACACGATGCCTATGGGACTGATCCGCCAGCGAGAGAAAGGAACCTGGTTGAAGGGGCCCAGGAGGAACCCTTTCTTCACCTCAGAATTCAGGAGTTCCTGTACAGCGGTGGGATCTGACCTGGCTGACTGCAGATTGCCGCACTCCCAGTTGGAATGGGGTAGTGCCACCAACCCTGTGTCAAACCCGGAGCAGAGGCCAGTGATCAGGAAGTCCACGAACCCTGGCACCGGATGGTCCCGTAACAGGAGAGCCAGGAGGTCGATGTCGCAGTCGGCTAGTCATAGGCGCTTGTAAGCCTTCTTGGGACATGTGGACCTGGGGTGAGCCCTGAAGCAGATGGATCAGATGTGCAGGGCCCTGCAACCGCTAAATAGACAGGAACCAAAGTTGAAGTTATTGCAAACTTGGCTGTTGCCAAGGTAGACAATGGGTCTACCCAACTTATCGGTGGTGGAGGGACTGCGGGGGACCCCAGAGGGGCCTGGAATAGCCTTGTCTGGTTGGGCCGTGGCCGTTTGAGGACACCACTCAGTAGAGTGGAAAATCGACTGGCAGGTCGAACGAGCGGGGGCCCGGAGGCCGGCGAAATGCTGGCAGAGCAACTCCATGTCCAGCATGGCCCAGTTGACGGAGAACTGGAACTGGGCAAGCGCGGCGGCGGCCTTGGCTGAGAAGGAGCGGTGGTAGTCATAAAAAGCCGTGCCGCCGTACTTGTGCCCAAGTCCAGTGACCCTGTGTAGATACGTGTCCAGCTCCTCCCGGCGGGCCGGGAAAGCGGAGCAGAGCACGTCTCTAAACAGGCCGAAGGCCAAAACAAACTCGACGACAGAGAGCTTGCGGTTGAGACGTCCATCCTTGGCCCGAAGGACCACCGAGACCTCCCCGCAGTCAAAAGTCTTGTTGTCTGCGGCATCGTGGGACGCAATCAGGATGGACGCGAGATTCACGTCCTTGCCCGCCAAGATGTCCCTCCTGATGTGGTCCGGTACCAAGTGCGCAGGAGCCACCACCGGAGCAGCCGGGGACGTACCTGGAGCCGGAAGCTGAAATAGAGGGGGATCGGAGACGGGGACCACCGCCTGGGAAGACGCCGGTGTTCTGGACTCCAAGTCCACCACCCTGGTCCTGATGTCGGCAACGGACGAGATGAGCGAATCCAAGGAGGCCTGCAACAGCACCAGGGACTGCTGGATGGCTGGGGGTGGATCTTCCCTTTCAGGAGCGCTGGGCTCGGTCATCAATAGGCGGTATAACTCGGCCTTCCTGGCTGACGCTGGGTGTCTGATGCCTCTCTTGGCCAATTCCGCAACGAGCCTCGGCACAGTCCATCTTCGGAGGGCAACTGGGCCGCCTTGGCTGGAGACCGACGTACCCGGGAGGGACAACGTGTCGTCGACGTCAGAGACCTGTGACATGGCTTCAACAATAGCAGAGACCTTGCAACACCTGGGAGCGTTGGATCAACACCCTTGTCTTACCGTCAGAGGATGGACGGGAACGAACCGGCTGGACCTGAGGACTGGAAAAGTTAGGAGTGACATGAGAAAAATGCTGCGCGAGACTGGAACCATCGTGGGTGCGCGTGGACACCGCGTAGTGTTGTCTAATGTGGAGACAGGGAGACGTGGACAAAACATGGACCAGGAAGAAGGGCACCAGGAGGCGGAGACTAGGGACTGTGGTGAGGAGGGGCCTGGGAGTACCGAGACGCGTGGCGATGCGTGACCTGAAAGCACCGGCTGTCTACCGGGAAGGTGGCTGCACCTGAGGCCGACGAGCCCAGGACCGACCAGCACCTTCACCGTGGACGGAGAAGACACCCGAGCGCCTCGGGGCCCCTGGCAGGGAAGACACCTGAACGTCTCGCCTGAGATGGACAGAGGAGACACCTGAGCTCTTCAGGGTGCTGGGACAGAGAAGACACCTGAACGCCTCAGGCAAGGATGGACAGAGAAGACACCTGAACGCTTCAGGGTGCCTGGACAGAGAAGACACCTGAACGCCTCAGGCAAGGATGGACAGAGAAGACACCTGAACGCTTCAGGGTACCTGGACAGAGAAGACACCTGAACGCCTCAGGCAAGGAAGGACAGAGAAGATACCAGAACGCTTCAGGGTACCTGGACGGAGAAGACACCTGGACGCCTTAGGGAAAGATGGACAGAGAAGACCCATGAACGCTTCAGGGTACCTGGACAGAGAGGCCACCTGCACGCCTCAGGCAAAGATGGACAAAGAGGACCCCTGAACGCTTCAGGGAACCTGGAGAGAGAAGACACCTGAACGCCTCAGGCCAAGATGGACAGAGAGAACACCTGAACGCTTCAGGGTACCTGGAAAGAGAAGACACCTGAACGCCTCAGGCTAAGTAGGACAGAGGAGACACCTGAACGTCCCGGGTTGAGAGCGAGAACACATCCCCGCGTGCCTCCTGGGAGGCAACCCGGGATGTCGGGAAGAGGAACTGCCAGAAGCAGCCCCAGATTACCTACCTGAACCCTCAAGTGTGAGTTTTCCCGCGAGCGGCCGACAGCGATTTTCTGCAGGACCTAACCTGACGTCGGGAAAGTCGGGATAAGGTACGACGGGGACCACGAACGCTACTGGCACCTGGGAAAGGAACACACATGTGAACATAGGGAGCAACAAGGCCGGAGCCCCCAAGGGCCCCGCTGGGAGGCCGTGGGTAGGCCGGGGCGTGAACGACCTGGAGCGCCACGGATCTGACCTGAATGTGTGTGACGGAGACCGTGGCGTATGCCAGCCAGGCAGGAGCGGGCCTGGGGGTGGACATGCCGGGCCAGGCACAGCGACCTGAATGGGGCAATGTGGGACGTGGAGGGGGTGTGGCCCGTGAATTGCCCATCTGGCCACCTGTGATGAGCAATATACCGCGTGCCAGGGCTCAGACCACCCAAATGTTGGTCATGACCAGAGAGCCGTCCCAGGCCGGGCCTGGAGCGGGACGTGGCCTGCCTGCAACTGCAGGCTGGCCAGCATGGATCCATGGCTGCCGGAGCCATGAATTGGGAGGAAGCTACCCGGCTAACTAGTGGGGGAGTAAGCGCCTGGCCCAGGCAACATGAGTGACTAAGATGTGGCCGCGGGACAGCGCGGGTGGCGGCTTCCTGAGCACTCCGGCTGAGCAGACAGCAGCGGCAGCCCCACCGGGGTGGGAGGACAAGGTGCCCGCATGTCTCAGCCCCAACCGGGGGCATGGCAGCCGCCAGCCGAGACAGCCCCGGCCGGAGTGTGGGAGGCGGGCAGCGGGTGGGAAGCCCGGCCGTGGCGGGGGATTGGGCTCCCCTCTGTGCGGCCCCCCCCCCCAGGCGGCCAGCGTGCGGCCGTGAGCAAATTCCGAGGCGCCGCGCATGCGTCCTGCCTCTCGCGAGAGGACGGACGCCCCCGGATGGCGGAGAGGGGAGCCTGCGGAGGCCGAAGGCGAATGGAGGAGCGGGCCAGCGGTCGGCCACGGCCCAGCAGACGGAAGACCGGAGCCCACCACGGGAGGCGCGTGGTGATACTTACCTGGGGCGCGTGCTTACCGGAAGTGACGTGCGTCACATGAAGTGTTGGTCGGCGGGCGCGGTGATGGTGAGCTGTACGAGGGGGTTTAAGTAAGGGGACCTGGCCCCTCCCACAATAACAGGCTGCATGCAGCCTTAACTATTAAAAATCTTTTTTCAAGGTTTTTATTTTTTTCAGTATTAAATGCAAGAAAACCTATACAAGTGCATTATAGTATTGACCTGGAGAATGAAGGTCAATTTTACCACATAGGGAGCTGTTGTAGGTCCTCTGCCTGCGGTTTGCCAAACACATAGGCATAAACTAATAGCAATGGAGGGACCTAGGAGCAGGAGGCAGAGGACACTGCAACAAGAGGCTTGATGGAGTGTAGACATTTCTGGAAGCATGCAGCGCCCTAACATATAGTAGGTGAGACAAGGAGAGGGACGTTAGCTGTGCACGTATGTGCAGCAGCTGGTATGTTGTTATAACCTGTGCCTGATTCATGTACCTTTGCTCTTGGCTGAACATATCCCGAGAAGAGTAAAGCAAGAAAAATATGTGATATTCTGCCATGAGATGTCTATCCTATATATCTCTATGTGTGAGCACAGTGGTTGCATTGTGAATTGTGACCCGTCTAAGATGTCGTAAATTGGGTTGAATTTGTTTTATGAGAAATGGGAGTCAACCAAATGTGAGCAAAGGTAACACACCACCAAACCCAAAAAATAGTCTACCAAAGATCTACCATCCAGAGTTGGACCCCACCTCATTCTCCATGGCTTATGAAGATTTACTATCAGCAATTCCATTCAATGTGAATGACAGTGTTGCATGCGTACAGCATGGTGGAGAGCCAGCGTTGTCACCCTCAGGCTGTGACCTTTCTAGCTTACAGCAGCTTGAATTTTCCCAAGTAAACATGCCGCCAATCACCTGACAACAGGCATCAGCCGACAGACTCCATGACTCCTCTATGGTCCAACCAGGCACCCACTATGTCCTACCGAAAGGCAAGTTCCACAAAACGGCTGTCTTCAGGTGGATTACCTTTCCCTTTTAGAGAAAGCTCTTAATTTGGCTAATATTCCTAGCCATGATTCAGGGCTATAAGGAAGCTACTTCCCCTAGGAGGCACTACCGGTCCTCGCTTCTGTGAGTCTGACATCACTAATGTGGTGCTGCTAGTATCACTCCATTATCATGGCAACCAACCCAGCTGACAATGGGGCTGATCAGCCTATCAGGAAGCAGGGATGCTGGGCCAAACAGACTTGGCGTTGGCATCATGTGCTTCCTGTCAGTGGGTTATTTGAACAGGCAACTGGTGTCCACAGTTGCCTGTGATAGGTCTTTATGCCTCACATGCTTAGTTTGTGTTTCATGTGGATTCTTGAAATTCTGACCTTCTTCCTATTAATGATTACCTCCGATTTTGTTCTAACACTTAATCCTGATTTTGACCAGGCCTGTCTGACTTCCTCTTTTGTCTCCCCTAAGTAGGTCCTGTGTACATAGTCAGGACAGGAGCCATCGCCCAGTTGAGGGCTGCCGTTTAGGGCGGATCATCTAAGTAGGTAGGGACAGTGGTTTGGGTGAAGGTCAGGTCTGCACTGTTCCCAAACCCAACCAACATGACAGTTAATCTGCATATCCTTTTTTCCAGGGAGTATTGCCTTGCCTAAAAGAGTCCCTCTACACGGAGTAAAAGCATTCCCCTAAATGATGCCATGATGTTTGATGATGTCCTTAGCTGTTTGGCATCCAGTGCATGCTTTCTTTCATTTCCTTCTTTTGAGCTTTGGAGTCATTCAGTTTCTGCTCTTGCAGTCACAAGGCATCATCAGGACATCAAATTTCATCTTGCCCAACAATATGTCACTTCTCCAGAACATCTTTTGCTGTCCTTAAATTTCTCATGAGTCCCTAGGTGTGACATGAATCTAGGACCTCAATACAAAATCTGAAACAGAACCCCCACATACCATGTGCCATTTAGAAAACTGGTTTTCATATGTGGCAGAGGGGCCAAATGAGACTGCTACCTCGCCCCAATGCTATGCCACACATGAGTGGATGCCTCTACAACTTGGCACTGATGTCCGAATTGCTCCTTCTATATCTACTCCAAAAGCCCTCAAATGTGCTGGCAGTGACCTTCTTTCAAGATTCTTTACTAACAAAATAATCAGGAGGCCACTGTGGTAGGCACTTGGAGGGACTCATCTAATAGATGTTCTAATAGTCAACTACCGTGACTTGGTCATCAGTAAATGTAATCAGAGCAGGTATCTGCTCAGATTCAGAAAAGCTTTTCCATCCGTTGAGCTTTCCTTTTCTCTCAGGGTACAAAAAGCGAATTTAAAAGCCACGTCAGGTTGCGGGATGTTACTGCTTGGCCTCAAGTAACCAGCAGCACATAAGGCAGAACAACCAAGTGTCCCTGGGCATCAGAGGCTAGAACATGTCTAATAGCGTGTGCTGCACGAAGCTTCTCAGAATTGCTGCTCCATCTGTTCCTTCCTTTTCATTTGGGTTCTGCCCATCAAGGAGCACTCTGATGAAGCCGGCCACGTTATTAATAGCAGGGCCATTCTTGGGTCACCACAATTACCTTATCAAAGTCGCATCCAGTTCTCCCATGTTAAGCATTTATGGAGAAGAACGCTTCATGCCAGATTGTTTCTTCAGCAGCAGGCTCTGTACTTGAGCTGACATCTTCTCGCCGCGACCTTCCTCTGCCCTGAATGTGATATGATGGCGCAGCAGCCTGATCACATCGCCGGAGACAAACGGGCAAAGGTTTTTCTTCAGTTTTTATGGTCAAACTTTATATTTAAAGGATACATTTCTTATAAAACAGAATAATTTTTCTAACATGAATATCTTCATTTTTATGCACCCAATTTGGGTCTGACTTAATAGACAGCATAGGAAGTACTCTAGTCAGGATCCTCATCTTTTGGCCAGAGTGAAGAGCAAGTCTCTCTCTCTCTCTCTCTCTCTGGAGGACCTGTCCTGACCTATATTACACAGGCAAATCATTGTTATGAATGGGCACTGTGTAATGCTTCATATCGCCCGTGGTGGTGCTGCAGAGAAACTGGGCAACTTTGACCGACATCTGGGACCACTGCCGGTCAGGTGTTTAAGAAGGCACCAGCACCTCGGTAAGTGCTGCGGCCTTCTTGCAGGTTACCAAGCACAGCACCGTACATAGTATAGCGGTTGTGCTTGGTATCGGGCACAGTCCCATTTACTTCAAAGGGACTGAGCGCGATACTAAGCACAGCCGCTATACTATGTGGTAAGCACAGAGAAGACCGCGGCGCTCAAAGGAGCACTGCTGCCTTCTCAAACAGCTGAACCCCCACCGATCAGATACTGAGGATCTATCCCGAGGATAGGTCATTAGTATCAAAATCTTGGAAAGCCACTTTAATGTCCATGTTGATGACCGCTTTGTAGATCAGTAACAAAAAAAATGAAAATAGCATTCGCCCACTACTGATACATAGTAAGACTAATACGGCTGTCATGACTAAGGACAAGTCTTAATATATTCGAAATGCATAAGTTTTCTTTTTTTTTATTCTTTTGTACAAGATGGTTTTAATGTTTTACAGAGGGCTGGAGAACTATTTTTTCACTACTGGGTAGAGCTTAGTTGCCACAGAGCTGGGTTCTGTAAAGGCCACCGATCTCCAGCCTGTGGCGTTACAGCTGATGTGTAGCTGGAACGTTTTTCCATAGGTTATTGGAGCATATTGAGGGCTACGGACTGGAGACCACTGGGTTAGAGAAGTCACATGAGAGGGTCAAGTCTGAAACCTGTTTACTAGTGTAGGGGACTATGTGTCCGGGTGTCATGGACCGCCACAAGCTGCAGAAAAGGACAAACAAGCAAAGTTCGGCCCACCACAGCATGATTGCATGGAGGAAATCCCGGGACCGGCCACAAGAAAAATAAATATATCCAACACGCCTTAAAAATCTTGATCCGTTATTGTCACATTCTTAAAATCATCACAGGGTCATTAAAACGGATGCTAGAGCCTGTTTTGATGATGCTGTAAAGATTTAAAAAATGTGACAAGAAAGGATCCAGATTTTTAAGACGTGCTGAAGATTTATTTTTTCTGGTTGATACTATGTAGAAACCATACTGTAACTGTGGCTATGAATACAGGGAACATTAAAGTGCTTGGATGAGAAACTGAGTATTAGTGTTGAGCGCGAATATTCGAATTGCGAATTTTTTTCTCGAATATCGCAATTTCGAGATTTCGCGAATATTTAGAATATCGTTCTATATATTCGCGAAATCGAATATTCGTTTTTTTTTATTTTTATTATTATTATATTTTTTTCTTTCCCACTTCCCTACAGTTGTTCTTACCTGTCCTTTGGATTCCTGGCTTCCTGGCTGCTATATTCCATATTAGCTAAATTACAATCTAATCTATATGTGTATTTTACGAAATTTCGCAATAGTCGAAATTGCGATGCGAGTAATATAACACGAAATATTCACATGAAGATTTCAACTTAGCACTGCTGTATTCCATACTAGGCTAGAATATGGAATATAGCAGTGCTAAGTTGAAATCTTCATGCGATTATTTCGTGTTACATTACTCGCATCGCAATTTCGACTTTTGCAAATGTTCTTAATATTGCTCTAACTTCGTCTTTTAGAATATTCGTAATATTCTAAAAGACGAAGTTAGAGCAATATTACGAAATTTCGTAAAATACACATAGATTGTATTTAAGCTAATATACTGCTATAGTAATATTTTTTAATAGTGTACATATTTTACAAAACTTAAGTTCAGAAGAGGCAAAAAAAAATTAGAGGAAAAAAAAGGGATTATAGCACTATATTAGCTAAATTACAATCTATATGTGTATTTTACGAAATTTCGTAATATTGCTCTAACTTCTTCTTTTAGAATATTCGTAATATTCTAAGAGACGAAGTTAGAGCAATATTACGAAATTTCGTAAAATACACATATTAGCCTAGCCATAGTCAATTAGCATAGGAACGTTGCCTTATACTATCAAGATAAATATTCGCAATACGCGAAAAATAAATAGCATATTATTCGCGATAATTTGAATAATTGCGAATATTCGATTTCGACGAATATAACACGAATATTCATTCGAATATTCGCGAAATATCGTGAAATCGAATATGGCACCTCCCGCTCATCACTACTGAGTATCAGTAGCAGACTAGTAGCCATTTTTACTTTAGTATTTTTTTTTTAACTTTTTTTGTGGTAAAAAACACATTTGTATTGTTTTTATTATAATATTTTATACAGGCATTTTTTTGTTGTTTTTCAACTGAATAAAATGCATCTGAAAAAAATGTTATACCCAAAACATGCTTCATTTTGTCATACATTCCCAAAAAAACAAAAAACTCAATGCTATAAATGCTTTTCCTTTAGTGAAATTAATAATAATAATAATAATAATAATAATAAAGTAACTTCTAGATGCTTACAAATGCAAATACAGCTACGAGAAAACACAGGAAGCAGGTCCCAGTGGGAGGAGAAAGATATATCTTCCATGGGTCACAGGAAGTTCCAAATGGATCTTGGTGACAACTGTAGATCACTAACGGCATAGCTAGGAGTTCAGCATGTGGAAGGGGGAGGCAAAACATATCTGAGACCTGAGTGGTCCCCAACCCAGTTAATGCCACACCAGGGCCACTACCAGTAACACTAACCAGCGACTGAATAATATTACTAGACCATTACTGAACCAGTATATAATCACCAGTGCATCATACGGTGGCCTTAAAGTGGAAGACACCAACCAGCTCTACTCAGGTGATCTTCAGATCGTATAAGCGATTATGTTGCAGTAAAATCCAATGACTTACAGTTGACACATGTGTTTTCTGATTGGAGTTGTTGACTTGTCTCATCCTTTCCTTTAGGTCCAGACCACCATGACAACTTCCCTAAGTCACAACTTATCTCTGCATAGTTTGTAACAGAGAAATTTGTGACTCCTCACTTTTCTAACTACCACCCTACCTTTTACAAATTCTGTACTTAATAAATGGAGTCATAATTATAATTATCCTGTATACCAGTGACAACCAAAATAGCAAGCCAAAGATGCCTAAATTGATGCCCAAAGCTATACTCATCTCGCCACAATCCCCTGATAAGTACTGCCATGAGTCCCTGCACAGTTAGCATTCCCGTGCAGGTGGATTGATGCGATGATTTAATTGTGCCGTCTGTCCAAGGATATTTTATCCTCTGCCTGGTCCCAGCATACTGTAGGTCTAAAGTGGCCTGTGACCTACAAGACAGTGAGTGGTAGGGCACGGACCCAATGGCTCGGTGTCCTACAGATGCTAATACCATTGATAGTCCTTCTCACCATTGGGTTGCCAATCCTCACCTGGTAGGCCCCTCTGTGTGAGAGAGTTCTGGGCTGCCGCCTCCCTTATAACCTGCTTCACACAGGATAATGGAGATCTCCTGGTGTCACATGTAGATATAGTACACATGACAATTCTCATAGGACATCCAAGAGGCTCTTGGAAAAAGAGAAGACCTCCTAGAAAAGATGGCAAGTATCTGGGGTGCTTCAGAAAACTCCTGGAAACCTCCCAATAGTACCTCTTGAAAGTGTGTTGTTCCCATTTGCTAGCCGTTGACCAACATGACATGTGATTTATTGTCCTCCCCTTAGTGATCTACTCCAGGTGTTCTCCACCTTAGTGCCCTACTCCAGGTGTTCTCCACCTTAGTGCCCTACTCCAGGTGTTCTCTCCCTTAGTGCCCAAGCTCAAGTGTCCTCCCTTTTAATATCCTTATTCCAGGTCTCCTCCCCCTTAATGCCCCTGCTCCAGGTAGTTCCGCAAACTCTTAGTGCCCCTTCTAGAGTTAGTTCCGCCCCCTTTTAGTACCCCTTCTCCAGGTACTTCGGCCACCTCTTAGTGCAAAAATACAGAAAATTTGTCCCAACTGCGAGACCAGATATAGTCTGTACAGACTACCGCTATATCCACAACTTAACTCATAAATGGCAGTAGTATTCATAAAACGTAACTTTTACTATAAATCCAATAAAAATTGGATAAATAATGGTACATTCCCCTCTTTGTACCAGCCCCACACAAACAGACACCTATTATTCTAAACCCCGGTCACATATCAATATCTCTTACCAGTGAAGAAACAGCAAAGTGTACACATGACTTGTGGTGGGATGAGACAATCAATCAGATGTTTCTACGATCTTGATTCTGGCAGATTCTCTCTCACCCCCCAGTATAAAAAGATGGGGTACTGGAGTAGCTCACTTGTCGCACACACGTTGCCCTAATCGTAGAGTCAGTGTGTATTTTGTTGTAGAGATACAGATAAAAGAACAAGGGGTACTAGAATCCAAGCACTAAAGATAGTAAAGAGTGCACAGAAAACTATAAAGATGTGCTTAAAAAAGGATGTATGTGTACCAACGCGTTTCATGCATTTATAAATAACCCCAGATTCATCAGGGGACACAGGGCTAGTTTTTCTTCTATCCAGGAGAACAGTTGGTCCCAGAAGAAAACATTCAGAAGTAGTGTATGATCGCACTTCCAAGTAGGACGGCACCCTAAGGTAAGAGTGTCCGTCCACCTAATACATGTGGCGTCCTTAGCACCTCGTAGTGCTCCTTCTTTAGGTACTTTGGCCACCTCTTAGTGCCCCTTCTACAGGTACTTCGGCCACCTCTTAGTGCTCCTTCTCCAGGTACTTTGGCCACCTCTTAGTGCCCCTTCTACAGGTACTTTGGCCACCTTTTAGTGCTCCTTCTCCAGGTACTTTGGCCACCTCTTAGTGCTCCTTCTCCAGGTACTTTGGCCACCTCTTAGTGCTCCTTCTCCAGGTACTTTGGCCACCTCTTAGTGCCCCTTCTACAGGTACTTTGGCCACCTCTTAGTACTCCTTCTCCAGGTACGTTGGCCACCTCTTAGTGCTCCTTCTCCAGGTACTTTGGCCACCTCTTAGTGCTCCTTTTCCAGGTACTTTGGCCACCTCTTAGTACTTTTGATTCAGGTGCCCCTCTAACATCTTTATTTGTAAAAGGGTGTCATATGTATGTTCTATTCTTGAATCTTCCTGAAGACCAAGGGCTTTGCCAAGTTAAAACAGTTGGGGCCTGGGCCCCTGATGTTCTATCCCAGGCCTCAAATGTACTGCCTGCCAGCTAGATACAATTGTACTGCCATCCCCAGGACGGCAATACAAATGAATCTAATGAGTTGCAAGAGCTGTAGGACCTGTGGTGACATCACAGGTCATGTGATCATTTCTAAATGCAGTAGCTGAAAAGGACCTGTGATGATGTCACCATCTTGTGACCAGTGCAGGAGAGGACGGCTCAGTAGTGAAGAGAAGTCCTGGTGAGATCTGCTACATGAGGAGAGGTAAGTGAAGGGAGAGGCAGAGCAATGTTGAGAGTTGTAGTTATTTAACTGGGATTGTATGTTAGGGCTGAAGGGAGGGAATTTATTTACATGGGACTGAATGTTGAGGGGTAATGCTATTTACATGGGACTGCATGTTGAAGGTGGCTGGGGAGGGGGTGATTTTATTTACATGGGACTGTATGTTGAAAGTGTCTGGGGAGGGGATAATGTTATTTACGTGGGGCTGAATATTGAGGGGGTGATGTTATTTGCATGAGACTGTTGAAGGTGGCTGTGGAGGGTGTGATGTTATTTACATGGGACTCTATATTGGAGGGGGCTTGAGAGATGGTGTGATGGTATTTACATAGGACTCTATGGCGGAGGAGGGAAAAAATGTTATTTACATGGGACTGTATGGCGGAGGGGCTGAGGAATTATAATTTCTGAGGACACTAAACGGAGGAATATTGGTCGACTTATAGATTTGGGCCATGTGCATTGGCGCTTGGGCCCCGGATCTTTTGGGGCCCCTTCTGAAGACAATTTCCAAAAGTTGACAAGTACAATGTGAAGACTGTGTTACAGTACCAGGTTAATTCCAGCAGAAGAGATCTTATTATACAGACCCCAGACCAGACCCCCTAAACAAATGCAGACGCTGGACCAGATCATCAACTGGACAGAGTAAAGAGGCCTGCAGAAGAAGCCAGTATAATGAATATTGAGAGGAGCCCATGAGACTTGCTGGCTCTTCTGTCGTTCAGAGAGAACTCTTCATCTGGGAGCCTCTTCGATACTCCAGGAGAGCTGGAATGTATACATTAAAAGGGTTTTCCAAGATATTTGTACTGACGACCTATCCTCAGGATAAATCATCAGTATCTGATCGGTTGGAATCTGACACCTGAGAACCCCGTCAGTCAGCTGTTTGAGAAGGCACCGGTGCTCCTGTGAGTGCCTCGGCCTTGTCTCAGCTCACCGAGAACAGCGCCGTACATCGTATAGTGGTTGGTATTATGCTCAGCCCCATTCACTTCTATGGAGCTGAGCGTCACTGGCCTAGGAGAGAAGGCCGCGGCGCTCACAGAGTTACTGCTACCATCTCGAACAGCTGATCAGCAGGGGTCCTGGGTGTATGGATCTGAGGATAGGTTCTTCAATATAAAAATCTTGGAAAACCCCTTTAACTGCATATGAAGGCAGAGGCGCTCAGAGGTTCCCATCTGATAGTAGAAAGAGCCCCACTATCGTATAGATGCAGACATACTAATTCTGTAGATATATGTATCGCTTTATACCCATGTTAGATGCATGTTCTACTTCAAGAAGGAGATGTCCTTAAAGCTCAGGACACGGTTCACTGGATGGATATGGAGTATAGAAATAGTATGTACTTCACTGCCATCTTGTGGCAATCATTATTATTGCAGGTGTTTTTTGGAATTTGGGCCAGATGTCAGTATACCACGTGGCACTTTCTTGCACCCTTTCCTGGATGGTCACCGTTGCTGTATAATGCTATTATCTTACTGTTACCACTAGTTATTATGGATCATGGCGCATATATTATTTTTATGACTGTGCACTAAATGGCGGTACTATTTGTACGCTGTAATGCTCTTTTATGAGACTGCTCCAACGCTCCTTCCAGAGGAGGTGTAGATCAGGGTCCTTCACCATTGGAAGGGTTCGGTAACTTTCTCATACACTCCCCATGTTTTGGAGCTCTGCTTCTTTCCAATGACAGTCCCTGTAAGACCCTATACTTCTGACAGCAGAGGGTTTGCTACAATTACACCCAGTCGTGACGATCCACAGTGGGCTAATCAGCTTTAGTGTTTACCTGCAGTGATACATTGTATCAGTCTGGACTGTAGAGCTCACATAGGGCTGGATACTACTGTCACGAACCCTCAGCTGTGAGAAGTTTAGATCTGTCTGGTGCCTCAGGGTGTCAACAAGAATTCCCGCATACACTGACAGCAAGTAGAGATCTTGAAAATGAAGAGGAAATTCATCAGAAATGTCAATTATATAATGAGGAAGTTTTTCTCAGTTTTCAATATTTAAAGGGGTTGTCCAGGATTTTACCACTGATGGCCTATCCCCAAGATACACCATTAAAATCTGATCAGTGCGGGTCCGACACCGCAAACCCCCGCCGTTCAGCATTTCGGCGGTAGCTCTGGGGCTGATATGAGGCAGCGGTACTGCTCAGTTCTGTCCAAGGTGCAGTGAACGGAGCCGGTTAGCGCAGAAATGCTTCCATTCACTTCATTGGGGGCAACGCTGCAGTAACCAGATCCAGCCACTAGAGAGTGGATTGAGCTTCTGCAGCTGATTGGAGGGGCAGGGTGGGGGTGCGGGGTGTCGGACTGACGCACATCAGATATTAATGGATAGACAATCAATAGTCAAATTCTGGACAACTGCTTTAAGGGTTTTCTGCCTTAAAATAAAGTCCCTTTAATGTGACCCTGCCTTAAATTCACTGTACGCATTTGGGTGAGCTTTGACACAGAGTATACTCATGTAGCAGAGCTCACAATGTAACTGGGAGCAGTTTATTTTATGGTCTATGGTAAGAGAATTTACCAGCTTCATATTCTTCGAATCCGGATTACCCCTTTAAAGGTATAAAAAAAAAAGTCATTTCTTCCTGCGTTCTTTGCTGCCATCTAGTGGAAAATTTACAAACTGCACATTTTTGGCGGGATTCGACCTGACGGTAGTGACTGCTGACGTTTCCTATGACTGAAGTGTAAATGCACTGATATAATAAGATCATCCTGTCCTGATTTTAGGAGCAATGCTCTTTTATATAAATATGAAAAAGATAAAAAGTTACTTGCACTTCCTGGAAATGTGGACGGGACACCGACTTTCTCTCCATCTACGCGAAACATAAGGCTATGGACATCTCAGGCCTGGGAAAATAGGGTTCTCACATGCAGAACGTTACTGAATAGAGATGAAAAATTTGATTCGGCTTCTTCACCGAATTTTGAAAAAAAAATTTGCTTTGTAACAAATTACTTTGCCACCCCCTTCCCGTCATTGTACCCCTCAGATGCCGCGTTCATAGCCGATTGCGGCATCTAACATTAAAGTGTAAAATTCTAAAAAAATTAAATCATACTTACCTCCTCCATTTCATCGCGAAGAGCTTGCCGCGGCCATCTTGATTGCAGATCTAGCACAAAATCTCGCGTGACCCGTGATGACATCATCACATTGGCTGGTGTGGTGATGTCATACTTTACCGCGCACGAGATTTCGTGCAAGATCTTCTATCAAAATGCGGCGGACGGTTCTTGGAGCTCAAACGGACGAGGCAAGTATGGTTTTTTATTATTTTTTGTACCGCCATTCAGAGAAAATCGATTCACTACCACGAAGCATGAGAAAATTCGGCTTTGCTGTGAATAAAATTTTCCCTGAAATTTAGATCGAAGTCCACTTTGTGGACTTTGATTCACCCAACACTAGGGATGAGCGAACTCGAACTGTATAGTTCGGGTTCGTACCGAATTTTGGGGTGTCCGTGACACGGACCCGAACCCGGACATTTTCGTAAAAGTCCGGGTTCGGGTTCGGTGTTCGTCGCTTTCTTGGCGCTTTTGTGACGCTTTCTTGGCGCTTTTTGAAAGGCTGCAAAGCAGCCAATCAACAAGCGTCATACTACTTGCCCCAAGAGGCCATCACAGCCATGCCTACTATTGGCATGGCTGTGATTGGCCAGAGCACCATGTGACCCAGCCTCTATTTAAGCTGGAGTCACATAGCGCCGCCCGTCACTCTGCTCTGATTAGCGTAGGGAGAGGTTGCGGCTGCGACAGTAGGGCGAGATTAGGCAGATTAACTCCTCCAAAGGACTTGATTAACTGATCGATCTGCAGCTGTGGATCATTGAGCTGCTGATCCTCAATTGCTCACTGTTTTTAGGCTGCACAGACCGTTTGTCAGTCTCATTTTTCTGGGGTGATCGGCGGCCATTTTGTGTCTTGTGGTGCGCCAGCACAAGCTGCGACCAAGTGCATTTAACCCTCAATGGTGTGGTTGTTTTTTGGCTAAAGCCTACATCAGGGTGAAGCTGTCACACCAAGTGCATTTAACCAGCAATAGTCTGTTCATTTTTTGGCCATATACAAAATCAGGGGCAAGCTGCGCCTGTCACCAAGTGCATTTAACCCTCAATGGTGTGGTTGTTTTTTGGCTAAAGCCTACATCAGGGTGAAGCTGTGACACCAAGTGCATTTAACCAGCAATAGTCTGTTCATTTTTTGGCCATATACAAAATCAGGGGCAAGCTGCGCCTGTCACCAAGTGCATTTAACCCTCAATGGTGTGGTTGTTTTTTGGCTAAAGCCTACATCAGGGTGAAGCTGTCACACCAAGTGCATTTAACCAGCAATAGTCTGTTCATTTTTTGGCCATATACAAAATCAGGGGCAAGCTGCGCCTGTCACCAAGTGCATTTAACCCTCAATGGTGTGGTTGTTTTTTGGCTAAAGCCTACATCAGGGTGAAGCTGTCACACCAAGTGCATTTAACCAGCAATAGTCTGTTTATTTTTTGGCCATATCCCAGTCTAATTCTGTCACTAAATCCATACCGGTCACCCAGCGCCTAAATACTAGGCCTCAAATTTATATCCAGCTAAATCTGTCCCTAGTGCTGTAGCTGGGCGAGTTATTTAGTGTCCGTTCAAGCACATTTCTTGTTCTGGGTTGAAATACAATTCCCAATTTAGCAATTTCATAATTTAGTGGTTCCTGCTATATCAGAGCTATTTGAAATCTATCCCAAAAAGGGTATATAATATTGAAGGTGCACATTGGGTCATTCAGAATAACTTCACACACACACGCTACTGTGTATTTCCAAGTCTAATTCTGTCACTAAACCCATACCTGTCACCCAGCGCCTAAATACTAGGCCTCAAATTTAAATCCCTCTAAATCTCTCGTTACCGCTGTACTGTTGTTGCTGGGCAAGATATTTAGTGTCCGTCAAAGCACATTTTTTGTTCTGGGTTGAAGTACAATTCCCAATTTAGCAATTTCATAATTTAGTGGTTCCTGCTATATCAGAGCTATTTGGAATCTATCCCTAAAAGGGTATATAATATTGAAGGTGCACATTGGGTCATTCAGAATAACTTCACACACACCCGCTACTGTGTATTTCCAAGTCTAATTCTGTCACTAAATCCATACCGGTGACCCAGCGCCTAAATACTAGGCCTCAAATTTAAATCCCTCTAAATCTCTCGTTACCCACCGCTGTACTGTTGTTGCTGGGCAAGATATTTAGTGTCCGTCAAAGCACATTTTTTGTTCTGGGTTGAAGTACAATTCCCAATTTAGCAATTTCATAATTTAGTGGTTCCTGCTATATCAGAGCTATTTGGAATCTATCCCTAAAAGGGTATATAATATTGAAGGTGCACATTGGGTCATTCAGAATAACTTCACACACACGCTTCTGTGCATTTCCAAGTCTAATTCTGTCACTAAATCCATACCGGTGACCCAGCGCCTAAATACTAGACCTCAAATTTAAATCCCTCTAAATCTCTCGTTACCCACCGCTGTACTGTTGTTGCTGGGCAAGATATTTAGTGTCCGTCAAAGCACATTTTTTGTTCTGGGTTGAAGTACAATTCCCAATTTAGCAATTTCATAATTTAGTGGTTTCTGCTATATCAGAGCTATTTGAAATCTATCCCTAAAAGGGTATATAATATTGAAGGTGCACATAGGGTCATTCAGAATAACTTCACACACACGCTTCTGTGCATTTCCAAGTCTAATTCTGTCACTAAATCCATACCGGTGACCCAGCGCCTAAATACTAGGCCTCAAATTTAAATCCCTCTAAATCTCTCGTTACCCACCGCTGTACTGTTGTTGCTGGGCAAGATATTTAGTGTCCGTCAAAGCACATTTTTTGTTCTGGGTTGAAGTACAATTCCCAATTTAGCAATTTCATAATTTAGTGGTTTCTGCTATATCAGAGCTATTTGAAATCTATCCCTAAAAGGGTATATAATATTGAAGGTGCACATAGGGTCATTCAGAATAACTTCACACACACGCTACTGTGTATTTCCAAGTCTAATTCTGTCACTAAACCCATACCTGTCACCCAGCGCCTAAATACTAGGCCTCAAATTTATATCCCGCTAAATCTCTCGTTACCGCTGTACTGTTGTTGCTGGGCAAGATATTTAGTGTCCGTCAAAGCACATTTTTTGTTCTGGGTTGAAGTACAATTCCCAATTTAGCAATTTCATAATTTAGTGGTTCCTGCTATATCAGAGCTATTTGAAATCTATCCCAAAAAGGGTATATAATATTGAAGGTGCACATAGGGTCATTCAGAATAACTTCACACACACGCTTCTGTGCATTTCCAAGTCTAATTCTGTCACTAAATCCATACCGGTCACCCAGCGCCTAAATACTAGGCCTCAAATTTATATCCCGCTGAATTTGAATACAATACATTGGGCCAAATAATATATTTGTTGTTGTGGTGAACCATAACAATGAGAAAAACATCTAGTAAGGGACGCGGACGTGGACATGGTCGTGGTGGTGTTAGTGGACCCTCTGGTGCTGGGAGAGGACGTGGCCGTTCTGCCACATCCACACGTCCTAGTGTACCAACTACCTCAGGTCCCAGTAGCCGCCAGAATTTACAGCGATATATGGTGGGGCCCAATGCCGTTCTAAGGATGGTAAGGCCTGAGCAGGTACAGGCATTAGTCAATTGGGTGGCCGACAGTGGATCCAGCACGTTCACATTATCTCCCACCCAGTCTTCTGCAGAAAGCGCACAGATGGCGCCTGAAAACCAACCCCATCAGTCTGTCACATCACCCCCATGCATACCAGGGAAACTGTCTCAGCCTCAAGTTATGCAGCAGTCTCTTATGCTGTTTGAAGACTCCGCTGGCAGGGTTTCCCAAGGGCATCCACCTAGCCCTTCCCCAGCGGTGAAAGACATAGAATGCACTGACGCACAACCACTTATGTTTCCTGATGATGAGGACATGGGAATACCACCTCAGCATGTCTCTGATGATGACGAAACACAGGTGCCAACTGCTGCGTCTTTCTGCAGTGTGCAGACTGAACAGGAGGTCAGGGATCAAGACTGGGTGGAAGACGATGCAGGGGACGATGAGGTCCTAGACCCCACATGGAATGAAGGTCGTGCCACTGACTTTCACAGTTCGGAGGAAGAGGCAGTGGTGAGACCGAGCCAACAGCGTAGCAAAAGAGGGAGCAGTGGGCAAAAGCAGAACACCCGCCGCCAAGAGACTCCGCCTGCTACTGACCGCCGCCATCTGGGACCGAGCACCCCAAAGGCAGCTTCAAGGAGTTCCCTGGCATGGCACTTCTTCAAACAATGTGCTGACGACAAGACCCGAGTGGTTTGCACGCTGTGCCATCAGAGCCTGAAGCGAGGCATTAACGTTCTGAACCTGAGCACAACCTGCATGACCAGGCACCTGCATGCAAAGCATGAACTGCAGTGGAGTAAACACCTTAAAACCAAGGAAGTCACTCAGGCTCCCCCTGCTACCTCTTCTGCTGCTGCCGCCTCGGCCTATTCTGCTGCTGCCGCCTCGGCCTCTTCCTCCGCCTCTGGAGGAACGTTGGCACCTGCCGCCCAGCAAACAGGGGATGTACCACCAACACCACCACCACCACCTCCGTCACCAAGCGTCTCAACCATGTCACACGCCAGCGTTCAGCTCTCCATCTCACAAACATTTGATAGAAAGCGTAAATTCCCACCTAGCCACCCTCGATCCCTGGCCCTGAATGCCAGCATTTCTAAACTACTGGCCTATGAAATGCTGTCATTTAGGCTGGTGGACACAGACAGCTTCAAACAGCTCATGTCGCTTGCTGTCCCACAGTATGTTGTTCCCAGCCGGCACTACTTCTCCAAGAGAGCCGTGCCTTCCCTGCACAACCAAGTATCCGATAAAATCAAGTGTGCACTGCGCAACGCCATCTGTAGCAAGGTCCACCTAACCACAGATACGTGGACCAGTAAGCACGGCCAGGGACGCTATATCTCCCTAACTGCACACTGGGTAAATGTAGTGGCAGCTGGGCCCCAGGCGGAGAGCTGTTTGGCGCACGTCCTGCCGCCGCCAAGGATCGCAGGGCAACATTCTTTGCCTCCTGTTGCCACCTCCTCCTTCTCGGCTTCCTCCTCCTCTTCTTCCACCTGCTCATCCAGTCAGCCACACACCTTCACCACCAACTTCAGCACAGCCCGGGGTAAACGTCAGCAGGCCATTCTGAAACTCATATGTTTGGGGGACAGGCCCCACACCGCACAGGAGTTGTGGCGGGGTATTGAACAACAGACCGACGAGTGGTTGCTGCCGGTGAGCCTCAAGCCCGGCCTGGTGGTGTGTGATAATGGGCGAAATCTCGTTGCAGCTCTGGGACTAGCCAATTTGACGCACATCCCTTGCTTGGCGCATGTGCTGAATTTGGTGGTGCAGAAGTTCATTCACAACTACCCCGACATGTCAGAGCTGCTGCATAAAGTGCGGGCCGTCTGTTCGCGCTTCCGGCGTTCACATCCTGCCGCTGCTCGCCTGTCTGCGCTACAGCGTAACTTCGGCCTTCCCGCTCACCGCCTCATATGCGACGTGCCCACCAGGTGGAACTCCACCTTGCACATGCTGGACAGACTGTGCGAGCAGCAGCAGGCCATAGTGGAGTTTCAGCTGCAGCACGCACGGGTCAGTCGCACTACAGAACAGCACCACTTCACCACCAATGACTGGGCCTCCATGCGAGACCTGTGTGCCCTGTTGCGCTGTTTCGAGTACTCCACCAACATGGCCAGTGGCGATGACACCGTTATCAGCGTTACAATACCACTTCTATGTCTCCTTGAGAAAACACTTAGGGCGATGATGGAACAGGAGGTGGCCCAGGAGGAGGAGGAGGAGGATGAGGAAGAGGGGTCATTTTTAGCACTTTCAGGCCAGTCTCTTCGAAGTGACTCAGAGGGAGGTTTTTTGCAACAGCAGAGGCCAGGTACAAATGTGGCCAGCCAGGGCCCACTACTGGAGGACGAGGAGGACGAGGATGAGGAGGAGGTGGAGGAGGATGAGGATGAAGCATGGTCACAGCGGGGTGGCACCCAACGCAGCTCGGGTCCATCACTGGTGCGAGGCTGGGGGGAAAGGCAGGACGATGACGATACGCCTCCCACAGAGGACAGCTTGTCCTTACCCCTGGGCAGCCTGGCACACATGAGCGACTACATGCTGCAGTGCCTGCGCAACGACAGCAGAGTTGCCCACATTTTAACCTGTGCGGACTACTGGGTTGCCACCCTGCTGGATCCACGCTACAAAGACAATGTGCCCACCTTACTTCCTGCACTGGAGCGTGATAGGAAGATGCGCGAGTACAAGCGCACGTTGGTAGACGCGCTACTGAGAGCATTCCCAAATGTCACAGGGGAACAAGTGGAAGCCCAAGGCCAAGGCAGAGGAGGAGCAAGAGGTCGCCAAGGCAGCTGTGTCACGGCCAGCTCCTCTGAGGGCAGGGTTAGCATGGCAGAGATGTGGAAAACTTTTGTCAACACGCCACAGCTAACTGCACCACCACCTGATACGCAACGTGTTAGCAGGAGGCAACATTTCACTAACATGGTGGAACAGTACGTGTGCACACCCCTCCACGTACTGACTGATGGTTCGGCCCCATTCAACTTCTGGGTCTCTAAATTGTCCACGTGGCCAGAGCTAGCCTTTTATGCCTTGGAGGTGCTGGCCTGCCCGGCAGCCAGCGTTTTGTCTGAACGTGTATTCAGCACGGCAGGGGGCGTCATTACAGACAAACGCAGCCGCCTGTCTACAGCCAATGTGGACAAGCTGACGTTCATAAAAATGAACCAGGCATGGATCCCACAGGACCTGTCCGTCCCTTGTCCAGATTAGACATTAACTACCTCCCCATAACCATATATTATTGGACTCCAGGGCACTTCCTCATTCAATCCTATTTTTATTTTCATTTTACCATTATATTGCGATGCTACCCAAAGTTGAATGAACCTCTCCTCTGCCTGTGTGCTAGGCCTAAATATATGCCAATGGACTGTTGCAGTGGTGGCTGACATGAAGCCTGATTCTCTGCTATGACATGCAGACTAATTCTCTGCTGACATGAAGCCAGATTGTCTGTTACGGGACCTCTCTCCTCTGCCTGGGTGCTGGGCCTAAATTTATGACAATGGACTGTTGCAGTGGTGGCTGACGTGAAGCCTGATTCTCTGCTATGACATGCATACTGATTCTCTGCTGACATGAAGCCAGATCCTCTGTTACGGGACCTCTCTCCTCTGCCTGGGTGCTGGGCCTAAATTTATGACAATGGACTGTTGCAGTGGTGGCTGACGTGAAGCCTGATTCTCTGCTATGACATGCAGACTGATTCTCTGCTGACATGAAGCCAGATCCTCTTTTACGGGACCTCTCTCCTCTGCCTGGGTGCTGGGCCTAAATTTATGACAATGGACTGTTGCAGTGGTGGCTGACGTGAAGCCTGATTCTCTGCTATGACATGCAGACTGATTCTCTGCTGTCATGAAGCCAGATTGTCTGTTACGGGACCTTTCTCCTCTACCTGGGTTCTGGGCCTAAATTTATGAAAATTGACTCTTACAGTGGTGGGTGACGTGAAGCCTGATTCTCTGCTATGATATGAAGACTGATTCTCTGCTGACATGAAGCCAGATTGTCTGTTACGGGACCTTTCTCCTCTGCCTGGGTTCTGGGCCTAAATTTATGAAAATTGACTCTTACAGTGGTGGGTGACGTGAAGCCTGATTCTCTGCTATGATATGAAGACTGATTCTCTGCTGACATGAAGCCAGATTGTCTGTTACGGGACCTTTCTCCTCTGCCTGGGTTCTGGGCCTAAATTTATGAAAATTGACTCTTACAGTGGTGGGTGACGTGAAGCCTGATTCTCTGCTATGATATGAAGACTGATTCTCTGCTGACATGAAGCCAGATTGTCTGTTACGGGACCTTTCTCCTCTGCCTGGGTTCTGGGCCTAAATTTATGAAAATTGACTCTTACAGTGGTGGGTGACGTGAAGCCTGATTCTCTGCTATGATATGAAGACTGATTCTCTGCTGACATGAAGCCAGATTGTCTGTTACGGGACCTTTCTCCTCTGCCTGGGTTCTGGGCCTAAATTTATGAAAATTGACTCTTACAGTGGTGGGTGACGTGAAGCCTGATTCTCTGCTATGATATGAAGACTGATTCTCTGCTGACATGAAGCCAGATTGTCTGTTACGGGACCTTTCTCCTCTGCCTGGGTTCTGGGCCTAAATTTATGAAAATTGACTCTTACAGTGGTGGGTGACGTGAAGCCTGATTCTCTGCTATGATATGAAGACTGATTCTCTGCTGACATGAAGCCAGATTGTCTGTTACGGGACCTTTCTCCTCTGCCTGGGTTCTGGGCCTAAATTTATGAAAATTGACTCTTACAGTGGTGGGTGACGTGAAGCCTGATTCTCTGCTATGATATGAAGACTGATTCTCTGCTGACATGAAGCCAGATTCTCTGTTACGGGACCTCTCTCCTCTGCCTGGGTGCTGGGCCTAAATTTATGACAATGGACTGTTGCAGTGGTGGCTGACGTGAAGCCTGATTCTCTGCTATGACATGCAGACTGATTCTCTGCTGACATGAAGCCAGATTCTCTGTTACGGGACCTCTCTCCTCTGCCTGTGTGTGTGCTGGGCCTAAATATATGCCAATGGACTGTTGCAGTGGTGGCTGACGTGAAGCCTCATTCTCTGCTATGACATGCAGACTAATTCTCTGCTGACATGAAGACAGATTCTCTGTTACGGGACCTCTCTCCTCTGCCTGGGTGCCGGGGCCTAAATATCTGAGAATGGACTGTTCCAGTGGTGGGTGACGGGAAGCCAGATTCTCTGCTATGGAACCTCTCTCCAATTGATTTTGGTTAATTTTTATTTATTAAATTTTTATTTTAATTCATTTCCCTATCCACATTTGTTTGCAGGGGATTTACCTACATGTTGCTGCCTTTTGCAGCCCTCTAGCTCTTTCCTGGGCTGTTTTACAGCCTTTTTAGTGCCGAAAAGTTCGGGTCCCCATTGACTTCAATGGGGTTCGGGTTCGGGACGAAGTTCGGATCGGGTTCGGATCCCGAACCCGAACATTTCCGGGATGTTCGGCCGAACTTCTCGAACCCGAACATCCAGGTGTTCGCTCAACTCTACCCAACACTATTAGTGGTTTCCTGGAGTCAAAAAAGTCATCCTGAGGGCTCATGCTCACGACCGCATGCCCTCTGAGACATACGGTACGTGAGCGGGCCATACATGTCCCAGAGCGGCATACATTGTGCGAAGGGGAGCGCACAGCATCATAGGTTACTATGATACTGTGCGCATCGGGCCGCCTGCGGGACTACTGTCTTGCACTCAATAGTAACCTATGATGCTGTGCGCTCCTGTTCGCACAATGTATGCCGCTCCGGAACATATCGCCCGCTCACGGACCGTATATCTCGGAGGGCATATGGTCGTGTGCATATGGTCTAATCAGCCACCTTCATTCATTTTCAGACCCCTGATATTCAGATTACAACCTGCTCCTAGTTTCAGACTTTTCTAATGAGGATGTGTCCTTCCTAGTAATGTATCTGGATATGTCTTTCCAGGATGCTGCTGCCTTCCGCTGTGCGTGCAAGCATCTTTGTATATACAGCCTGTCTGAGCTCCCCTCTTTAGATGCTTTCCCTATTCTCCACACTCCGATCTGCCATATCCAACCTCCTTCTCTTCCCTTTTGCGATCTACAATACTGAGAGGGTGAGAGCAGAGACAGCTAGGGACGTACACAACTCTCATAGAGCACAATAGCAAAAAGTTAGTATGGCCCCCTCCTGCCTCATTCACCTCTCCTTTGCGTCCTGTATTGCCTGGGAGTGCTTGACACACGTGGACTAGCAAAGTGGAACACCCCAGATTTTCGTGTTTTTTTTTTTTGATTAAGCGAACAACATTTTAATTAAAAAAATTGTAAGAAAAATAAGTCGCCACCAATCTCACCCTCTTTATCCGTCTTCTATTTCGGAAAGTGTAACAGGTGCTTCAAAAACATGGCACTCGTTCTGAACCCCTTACTTATCAATGCAGTCACACCAGACAACTGGAATAAATACACTGATAAATCTCGTCGGTAGTGTTGAGCACAAATATTTTAATCGCGAATTTTAATCGCGAATATCGCCATTTTGAGAATTCACGAATATTTAGAATATAGTGCTATATATTCATATTTGCAAATAGTGTTGATCGCGAATATTCTAATCGCGAATTTATCACGAATATCGGCACTTAGCAACATCCCTAGCAACCAATAAGAAAGTTGCCTACCCCTGTCACGGCTGAGGATGGGGGAAACCCTCAGCCGTGCGATGCCAGATGGTGTAGTGGCTACTCGGCCATGAGAACAGGATAGGGAGCAGGTCACCTCCTCACGCATCCCTACCCTGACCCTAACTCCTAACCTGCATGGGCCGACCTTTAAGGTAGGAGGACCCATGCGCAGGAACCTCGGAGCCCTGTCTTACCCTCCGCAGATCCCTGAGCTAGGAGCTGGGTAAGACGACCTACTCCTCCTTGGCACGGAGGAGCAGGAGTCTCAATGGCCAAGCTGTTGGGAAAAGGGGGACATGAACAGCCTCACGGGAATGGCAGACGAACACCCAGTTCAACCAACCTGCCACAGCCTTGCTTACTGGATCCCTGAGCAGACAGGAATCCAGAACCGTGAGCTGCACCAAAACATAAGAAGGTCCCAACAGAACAACATACAACCACACACGCATAAAGACATCAAACATAACGACAATTATTTTCTTTTATGACCACAGGGGTGGCTCTCACAGGCAAGGAAGATGGAGGTCACAGGAGGCTGCTCCAGCAAGCATGGCTGAAGCAACCCACTGAGCCATGCTAAACACTCAGGCTATATAGGCCAAGAAGCCACACCCCACAGTCGGACACACCCAGTGACATCACACACACACTGGGAAGGGAGTTAACCCTTCCAGCACCACAGAAGGGAAACTCACATAAAGGGGAAGTGTCCAACAGTAGCAACACACTGTGGTTGTTGCCGCTGGCAACGACATGGGTGGCAACCGTGTCCTGGGAGATAGCCCGGAGGCCGGGACACTGCCCCCACATGTACAGGCAGCCAGACGTTGCCACGGGCAACCACAGTGCAGGAAGAGTGTCAGTGCACACCACACATACTACACAGAGTGCACACAGACATACAACACAGTGAACACAACACACAGACACCTAACATAGAGGTTGCTAGGTGCAACCGCATGCACAGCAGGAAAGCTGCCACATACATAGCGTTGTCAGCGGCAACCACAGGTGAGGCAAATACCACTGCCCTCACCTGTGATTGACAACAAAACAAAACCGCTGACAATCGCATGCGGTTGAAGAGTCACGGTCATAGCCATGGCCGTGACAACCCCTTAGTGTTGATCACGAATATTGTAATCGCAAATTTTTATTGCGAATATATTACATTGCCGATTTTTGCAATCAAGTAAATAATGACTGGAGATCACGAATTCTAGAATTTGCAAATTTATAGTGAAAAAAGTCGTGAAATATTGCAAATTGGAATATTGCCTATGCCGCTCATTACTACTCGTCGGTACAGCTGTAAATCAATGCTTCACATAATATACAGTATTTCAAAACTGGAGACCTGCAGCTTCCACTAGGGGGAGCTCTGTGTAGAGGAATGTATACAGTTACTGTAATAATCTCTTTGCATGAAACTCCCCCTACTGGTTGCATGAAAAATTAGTGTTTTCATGTCTGGAAGAGAAGAAGTTAAGCGCTGGGCCCCTGGAGCCCCTTGAGTCACGTGGTCTGGAACCATTGAAGGTACACCACTGCAGAAATAGTAGCAGAGCTCTGCTGGATTTATATGAGATTCAGCAGCACCATCAGCTCACAAATGGCAGGTTGTTTAAAATGAAGATTATTCAGAAAATTGTCTTATTTTACTTTTAGCAACCACAGGAACAATATAAAAAAGCAGGGTAGATTTACAGCAAAGCTTTGAGAAGATGTCCAACATTATCTTCACAACTGGTTTATGGATAAAGTGATAAGAAAAACTCAGTTCAGGCCGCATCTGAAGAAGTATCATCCAGAGTTCTGTAAGTCATCCTATGTGACGAGTTCCTGGAGCTTCTAGATGTTCCTATACAGACTGAAGTATCATGTTCACCACGATTACCGTAAGTGGCCGTTCTCGAGTCTTCACCGAGGAGCATAGTCAATATTTCAGCTCTAGAAAAAGAAGAAGAATCAAATGATATGAGATCACCGTCAAGACGAGGTGAATCAAACACAGATATTGACCTGCTGGGAATGCTACCATGTCTTGTTTTATTTTTAGGCAAATAGAACATTCTCTGCTCATTATTTCCATAAGGCCTCATTCACATGATCGTATCCATTTTGCGGACCACAAAGTAAATGCCCTATCTTTTGCTGTATGTCTGCACAGACCCAGAAGCACAAGGCAGCCCTTGAAGTTAATGGGTCCACACTGCAATGTGAGGTGCACACAGCCGGTGTCCATGTTTTGTGGATCCTTCTTTTGTGGTCTGCAAAATGGACATAGACATGTGAATGGACCCTAAAGGGTTTTTTTTCCGTAACTTTCATATTGATGGCCTATTCTCAGGATACGTTATCAATATGAGATTGGCGGGGTCGACCCTTACCATTCAGCTGTATGAAGAGGCCATGTGAGGGCTTACGTGAGGGCTTAGTCCTCTTCCTTGGTCATAAGAGGTCACATTCCTCGGTCAAATGGCCTAGGTGCAGCTCAGTCCCATTCAAGTGAAGCTGAGCTACAATACCAAGCACAGCCGCTATAAAGTTGATGGCGCCTTGCTTGGTAAGCTGTGATGAGGCCACGGCACTCACCAGAGTGAGAAACATGGCTTCCTCAAGATTGTGGGGGTGCTGAGAGCCATCAATATGAAAATCACGGAAAACTCCTTTAAGGTATCTTCATAGGGTTTAAAGCTTCATATTCTGATACAGATCTTCAAGACATGGAGTTCAGTGATTCTTGCTACTGACTATCACCAATAATGGTAACATAGGAGATCACTATAGACTGCTTATTCATTGAGCTCAATTATACACTGTAAGCAGTAGGCTCCTAAGCTCCCCCCAGTGGTGGCCACAGGTAATGAGGAATCAGTCATTTAACTCTAGGTTTATGCTGGTAATTTGGAGCTTTTGGGTATCGACCATTAAACATGCACAATTAATAAATATTTGGCACAGACTTGGGGGCAATTATTCATTCCTTTGGTGCCAGAATTCTGATGGGAAAAAAATATATAACATTTTTGATTCTATGCAGCTCTCATCGCTTTTATGGGAATGGGGTGTGGACAGCCATGTTAATTAGGTAAACAACATATCGTATGTCACAACTGCAACTTTTTTAAAATGCCACAGAGGTGAAAAACTGGAGTCTTATCTCTAGGCAAAAGTGCTTGAAGATGTGCAAAATGCAGCTTCTATGTCTTCTCCTACATTGCAGGCTGCTCGGTGTGAGATCCGCCAGACGGGCTCTCTCACAGCTTGGTCTGTAGCCTCTCTCTCTGCTCTCCTAAACACAGGTCTAAGCTTTACAATCAAACGCTGAGAACCCGAAGAGATGAGGATGAGTGTTCGGGAGAGGACAGAGAGAGTCTGCAGATGGCACCGCCACAGACAGATCTCAAGATCTCCCACTGATCGGGACTACGCAGCCTGCAATGCACGAGAATACATAGGAGCTGCAGAAGACAAATCAAACAAAATGTTTCATAAATAAATTATAAAATCGAATGCATGTCAATAAAGAGAAATGGTGGGACATAATACATTAATGAAGCTGGATCCGACCTATCTGCATATTTAATGTAAAGAAAGCTGATGACTGTGGATGACACTCCTATAACAGTAGTGTTGAGGTCACACTGTGGATGTCAATGTCACTAAAACAGCTCTACTATATCACATTCAGCTCCTCCATCAGCATCAAGTTGTAATTCACTACATCAGCTCTACTATACCAAACCCAGTCCCACTACATCAGCCCTGCTGCATCATGTTTTCTTCTACTACTTCCGCACTGCTATATCTTATGCAGTTTCAACACATCAGCCCTGCAATATTAAGTTCAGCTCCACTACATTAACCCTACTGAATGAAGTTCAGTTCCACCATATCAGCCCTGCTACTGCTACCTCAACTCAACTACATCATTCTGTATAGCAAGTTCCTCTTCACTTCATCAAGTTCAGCCCCACCACTCCATCTCTGCTACTTCAGTTTGGTTACTGTACTCTGCTTTATCACTGCATCAATATAGCTGCACTGAAAACTCAACTCCACTACTCCTATTCAAGCCTATTACATCAGGACTAGTGATGAGCGGCAGGTGCCATATTCGATTTCGACGAAATTCGCGAATTTCGATTTTAACTTAAAGGCTACTCTCCTATTGAAATAGCAATGCGATTAATTCAAGTTATAATAATCAAATTTCGATTTTAACTTAGCACTGCTATATTCCATATTCGTTAATTCTAGCCTAATATGGAATATAGCAGCGCTAAGCTGAAATCGAAATTCGATTATTATAACTTGAAAAAATCGAATTGCGATTTCAACTTGGACCTGGTTTACTATGGTTGGCTTGGTAGAATTAGCGAATATGACGAATGTATTCGTCATATTCCACAAAACGAAGTTAACGAAGTATTCTCCATCTTCGTTTTAGCTACCTATTCATCAACTTCGCTAATTCTAGCAATCATATAGGAAAGTTTACTATAGAGACAGCTAAGTTTAATTCGCTATGCGATTATATTACTTAGCTTTTTTTTAAAATAAATATAATAATTATAATACCTGATAATTATTATAATTATTCTATTTATAAAAAAAAGCAAAGTCATATAATCGCATAGCGAATTATACTTAGCTGTCTCTGTAGTCAACTTTCCTATATGATTGCTAGAATTAGCGAAGTTGATGAATAGGTAGCTAAAACGAAGATGGAGAATACTTAGTTAACTTCGTTTTGTGGAATATGACGAATACATTCGTCATATTCGCTAATTCTACCAAGCCAACCATAGTAAACCAGGTCCAAGTTGAAATCGCAATTCGATTAATTCAAGTTATAATAATCGAATTTTGATTTTAACTTAGCACTGCTATATTCCATATTAGGCTAGAATTAACGAATATGGAATATAGCAGTGCTAAGTTAAAATCGAAATTTGATTATTATAACTTGAATTAATCGCATTGCTATTTCAATAGGAGAGTAGCTTTTAAGTTAAAATCGAAATTCGATTATTATAACTAGAAAAAAAATCGAATTGCGATTTCAACGTAATTCTCAAATCCGACAGTACATTCTAGTATATGGAGACGTTCCCATGGTGATGGGGACGCTCCATGAGCATGGAAGTCGGCAGAAGCGGCAACGGGCACTGACTGGAGCAGCCAGGAAGCCAGGAATCCAAAGGACAGGTAAGAACAACTTTAGGGAAGTGGGAAAGAAAAAAATATAACAATTAAAAAAAAATAATAATATTCGAAATATCGAATTTATAGCACTATATTCAAAATATTCGCGAATTAGCGAAGTGCCGATATTCGCGAAAAAAATTCGATATTCGAATATTCGCGCTCAACACTAATCAGGACTACATTCTGCCATACTAGTTCTCTGGCTCTGCTACATCCATCTTCATGCCTCCTTCCTGTAAGGCTCAAGACCTGCTATACCGGACAAGGATCCACCTCAACAGGTGACGTAACAACAAACTGTATTTAAAGCTTCCTGAAGGACTTTCCTAAAGTTTTCCTGCACTTTGATGTCTCAGCGACATATTAAAGAGTTTGATCAACGGAGGTCCAAGTGCTGGCACCCCTGCTGACCCCAAGAACGAGAAGAAAGAAGCACTCACACCAAATGCTCTCTCTCCTCTCCGCTTGAGGATTGGCTCAATATAAAGTCTAGGAACTCGCCTCCAGTCCATCTCTCGCAGCGAGGACACACAGCACTCTGTATGAGCTCTTCTTTCTCCTCCTTCTAGTGATTGTTGGGTGTCTCAGCGCTCAGATCACCACTAATCAAAACCTTTGATTTACTGGGACACATTAAACTATGTACTGAAACCAGTCCCATCTTGTGCTTGGCGTACACTGTATAATACATCTCTTTACCTGAGATGGTTCCTTATTGTCCATCTCGATAGGTTCCTGGTCTGTGATCCTCAAATACTTCTCTTTAATCCTGGAAAATATGAAGACAATGATATGAATGTTCTGAGTGCACTTATGTGTCAGGTGTAGGAAAAAATCCAGCACTGGCGACTTTAAAACCGGATGCTTTATTTACATGTGAGATATAAGCAGATAAAAACGTTAAAGCGTTTCGGACTACACTAGCTCTTTGTCAAAACACTCAATGGTTAAAATACACATGTGAGAAACACTGAACCAATGGAAATCACAGCACGTCACTAATTGGGTAATAAGGCACAATCTGGTGGGAAACTTTGGCGTGGAATAAATACAGAACAAAGGAAAAACATTCACAAAAGTAATCACACTGGAAAACAAAAAACGTAATAAGGACAAAATCAAACTAAGAAACAAAATTACACCTTAGTACGTAGATGTTTTAAAACCCTCAATGAGCCTCTAATGGCCCCTGCTGGAAGCTAGGAGAGAAACAGAGCATTGCGTCCTGTTGTTGGGGATGCTGTCGCGTCACCAGGGGGCATGGCTTTGCAGCAGAGATCTTGCCGCTGGAACCCGGACAGGTAAGTTTGTTACATTACACCTCTTAGGAGGGGCCTCTGGATCCTCAACCTGGGGAGCTGGCTTTAATGGAAATTTTGCATGCAAAGAACCTCCTAATAAGGCGAGGAGCATGAATGTCCAGAGCCGGCATCCATGTTCTCTCCTCACGACCATAGCTCTTCCAATGGATTGACAATAATAGAATATAACATCCTGTCTTTTATTTAAACCCTTTGGACTTCTCATCTGATCATCACTGATGACTTCACAGCACCTGCCCAGCGTGAATCAGCAAAAATTGCTGCATTTTCTTCAGTCAAGATGGCCACGGCAGCCTCTTTGCGGTCAGCCGTGATCAAATGGATGAGGTGAGTATATTTTTTTTTTACTGCCATTTCAGGGCAAATTAATTTGCTACCACAAAGTGCCAATAAATTCAGATATGTGGCCAACCTAATTTTTCCAAATTCCAGTTTGTTAACTTTGATTTGTTCAACACTAGAATATAGCATCATTAGTAGAGTTGAGCGAACACCTGGATGTTCGGGTTCGAGAAGTTCGGCCGAACATCCCGGAAATGTTCGGGTTCGGGATCCGAACCCGATCCGAACTTCGTCCCGAACCCGAACCCCATTGAAGTCAATGGGGACCCGAACTTTTCGGCACTAAAAAGGCTGTAAAACAGCCCAGGAAAGAGCTAGAGGGCTGCAAAAGGCAGCAACATGTAGGTAAATCCCCTGCAAACAAATGTGGATAGGGAAATGAATTAAAATAAAAATTAAATAAATAAAAATTAACCAAAATCAATTGGAGAGAGGTTCCATAGCAGAGAATCTGGCTTCCCGTCACCCACCACTGGAACAGTCCATTCTCAGATATTTAGGCCCCGGCACCCAGGCAGAGGAGAGAGGTCCCGTAACAGAGAATCTGTCTTCATGTCAGCAGAGAATTAGTCTGCATGTCATAGCAGAGAATGAGGCTTCACGTCAGCCACCACTGCAACAGTCCATTGGCATATATTTAGGCCCAGCACCCAGGCAGAGGAGGGAGGTCCCGTAACAGAGAATCTGTCTTCATGTCAGCAGAGAATTAGTCTGCATGTCATAGCAGAGAATGAGGCTTCACGTCAGCCACCACTGCAACAGTCCATTGGCATATATTTAGGCCCAGCACACACACAGGCAGAGGAGAGAGGTCCCGTAACAGAGAATCTGGCTTCATGTCAGCAGAGAATCAGTCTGCATGTCATAGCAGAGAATGAGGCTTCACGTCACCCACCACTGCAACAGTCCATTGTCATATATTTAGGCCCAGCACACACACAGGCAGAGGAGAGAGGTCCCGTAACAGAGGATCTGGCTTCATGTCAGCAGAGAATCAGTCTGCATGTCATAGCAGAGAATCAGGCTTCACGTCAGCCACCACTGCAACAGTCCATTGTCATAAATTTAGGCCCAGCACCCAGGCAGAGGAGAGAGGTCCCGTAACAGACAATCTGGCTTCATGTCAGCAGAGAATTAGTCTGCATGTCATAGCAGAGAATCAGTCTGCATGTCATAGCAGAGAATGAGGCTTCACGTCAGCCACCACTGCAACAGTCCATTGGCATATATTTAGGCCTAGCACACAGGCAGAGGAGAGAGGTCCCGTAACAGACAATCTGGCTTCATGTCAGCAGAGAATCAGTCTGCATGTCATAGCAGAGAATGAGGCTTCACGTCACCCACCACTGCAACAGTCCATTGGCATATATTTAGGCCTAGCACACAGGCAGAGCAGAGAGGTCCCGTAACAGACAATCTGGCTTCATGACAGCAGAGAATCAGTCTGCATGTCATAGCAGAGAATGAGGCTTCACGTCACCCACCACTGCAACAGTCCATTGGCATATATTTAGGCCCAGCACACACACAGGCAGAGGAGAGAGGTCCCGTAACAGACAATCTGGCTTCATGTCAGCAGAGAATTAGTCTGCATGTCATAGCAGAGAATGAGGCTTCACGTCAGCCACCACTGCAACAGTCCATTGGCATATATTTAGGCCCAGCACACACACAGGCAGAGGAGAGAGGTCCCGTAACAGAGAATCTGTCTTCATGTCAGCAGAGAATTAGTCTGCATGTCATAGCAGAGAATGAGGCTTCACGTCACCCACCACTGCAACAGTCCATTGGCATATATTTAGGCCTAGCACACAGGCAGAGGAGAGGTTCATTCAACTTTGGGTAGCCTCGCAATATAATGGTAAAATGAAAATAAAAATAGGATTGAATGAGGAAGTGCCCTGGAGTCCAATAATATATGGTTATGGGGAGGTAGTTAATGTCTAATCTGGACAAGGGACGGACAGGTCCTGTGGGATCCATGCCTGGTTCATTTTTATGAACGTCAGCTTGTCCACATTGGCTGTAGACAGGCGGCTGCGTTTGTCTGTAATGACGCCCCCTGCAGTGCTGAATACACGTTCAGACAAAACGCTGGCTGCCGGGCAGGCCAGCACCTCCAAGGCATAAAAGGCTAGCTCTGGCCACGTGGACAATTTAGAGACCCAGAAGTTGAATGGGGCCGAACCATCAGTCAGTACGTGGAGGGGTGTGCACACGTACTGTTCCACCATGTTAGTGAAATGTTGCCTCCTGCTAACACGTTGCGTATCAGGTGGTGGTGCAGTTAGCTGTGGCGTGTTGACAAAAGTTTTCCACATCTCTGCCATGCTAACCCTGCCCTCAGAGGAGCTGGCCGTGACACAGCTGCCTTGGCGACCTCTTGCTCCTCCTCTGCCTTGGCCTTGGGCTTCCACTTGTTCCCCTGTGACATTTGGGAATGCTCTCAGTAGCGCGTCTACCAACGTGCGCTTGTACTCGCGCATCTTCCTATCACGCTCCAGTGCAGGAAGTAAGGTGGGCACATTGTCTTTGTAGCGTGGATCCAGCAGGGTGGCAACCCAGTAGTCCGCACAGGTTAAAATGTGGGCAACTCTGCTGTCGTTGCGCAGGCACTGCAGCATGTAGTCGCTCATGTGTGCCAGGCTGCCCAGGGGTAAGGACAAGCTGTCCTCTGTGGGAGGCGTATCTTCATCGTCCTGCCTTTCCCCCCAGCCACGCACCAGTGATGGACCCGAGCTGCGTTGGGTGCCACCCCGCTGTGACCATGCTTCATCCTCATCCTCCTCCACCTCCTCCTCATCCTCGTCCTCCTCGTCCTCCAGTAGTGGGCCCTGGCTGGCCACATTTGTACCTGGCCTCTGCTGTTGCCAAAAACCTCCCTCTGAGTCACTTCGAAGAGACTGGCCTGAAAGTGCTAAAAATGACCCCTCTTCCTCCTCCTCCTCCTCCTCCTCCTGGGCCACCTCCTCTTCCATCATCGCCCTAAGTGTTTTCTCAAGGAGACATAGAAGTGGTATTGTAACGCTGATAACGGTGTCATCGCCACTGGCCATGTTGGTGGAGTACTCGAAACAGCGCAACAGGGCACACAGGTCTCGCATGGAGGCCCAGTCATTGGTGGTGAAGTGGTGCTGTTCTGTAGTGCGACTGACCCGTGCGTGCTGCAGCTGAAACTCCACTATGGCCTGCTGCTGCTCGCACAGTCTGTCCAGCATGTGCAAGGTGGAGTTCCACCTGGTGGGCACGTCGCATATGAGGCGGTGAGCGGGAAGGCCGAAGTTACGCTGTAGCGCAGACAGGCGAGCAGCAGCAGGATGTGAACGCCGGAAGCGCGAACAGACGGCCCGCACTTTATGCAGCAGCTCTGACATGTCGGGGTAGTTGTGAATGAACTTCTGCACCACCAAATTCAGCACATGCGCCAAGCAAGGGATGTGCGTCAAATTGGCTAGTCCCAGAGCTGCAACGAGATTTCGCCCATTATCACACACCACCAGGCCGGGCTTGAGGCTCACCGGCAGCAACCACTCGTCGGTCTGTTGTTCTATACCCCGCCACAACTCCTGTGCGGTGTGGGGCCTGTCCCCCAAACATATGAGTTTCAGAATGGCCTGCTGACGTTTACCCCGGGCTGTGCTGAAGTTGGTGGTGAAGGTGTGTGGCTGACTGGATGAGCAGGTGGAAGAAGAGGAGGAGGAAGCCGAGAAGGAGGAGGTGGCAACAGGAGGCAAAGAATGTTGCCCTGCGATCCTTGGCGGCGGAAGGACGTGCGCCAAACAGCTCTCCGCCTGGGGCCCAGCTGCCACTACATTTACCCAGTGTGCAGTTAGGGAGATATAGCGTCCCTGGCCGTGCTTACTGGTCCACGTATCTGTGGTTAGGTGGACCTTGCCACAGATGGCGTTGCGCAGTGCACACTTGATTTTATCGGATACTTGGTTGTGCAGGGAAGGCACGGCTCTCTTGGAGAAGTAGTGCCGGCTGGGAACAACATACTGTGGGACAGCAAGCGACATGAGCTGTTTGAAGCTGTCTGTGTCCACCAGCCTAAATGACAGCATTTCATAGGCCAGTAGTTTAGAAATGCTGGCATTCAGGGCCAGGGATCGAGGGTGGCTAGGTGGGAATTTACGCTTTCTATCAAATGTTTGTGAGATGGAGAGCTGAACGCTGGCGTGTGACATGGTTGAGACGCTTGGTGACGGAGGTGGTGGTGGTGGTGTTGGTGGTACATCCCCTGTTTGCTGGGCGGCAGGTGCCAACGTTCCTCCAGAGGCGGAGGAAGAGGCCGAGGCGGCAGCAGCAGAATAGGCCGAGGCGGCAGCAGCAGAAGAGGTAGCAGGGGGAGCCTGAGTGACTTCCTTGGTTTTAAGGTGTTTACTCCACTGCAGTTCATGCTTTGCATGCAGGTGCCTGGTCATGCAGGTTGTGCTCAGGTTCAGAACGTTAATGCCTCGCTTCAGGCTCTGATGGCACAGCGTGCAAACCACTCGGGTCTTGTCGTCAGCACATTGTTTGAAGAAGTGCCATGCCAGGGAACTCCTTGAAGCTGCCTTTGGGGTGCTCGGTCCCAGATGGCGGCGGTCAGTAGCAGGCGGAGTCTCTTGGCGGCGGGTGTTCTGCTTTTGCCCACTGCTCCCTCTTTTGCTACGCTGTTGGCTCGGTCTCACCACTGCCTCTTCCTCCGAACTGTGAAAGTCAGTGGCACGACCTTCATTCCATGTGGGGTCTAGGACCTCATCGTCCCCTGCATCGTCTTCCACCCAGTCTTGATCCCTGACCTCCTGTTCAGTCTGCACACTGCAGAAAGACGCAGCAGTTGGCACCTGTGTTTCGTCATCATCAGAGACATGCTGAGGTGGTATTCCCATGTCCTCATCATCAGGAAACATAAGTGGTTGTGCGTCAGTGCATTCTATGTCTTTCACCGCTGGGGAAGGGCTAGGTGGATGCCCTTGGGAAACCCTGCCAGCGGAGTCTTCAAACAGCATAAGAGACTGCTGCATAACTTGAGGCTGAGACAGTTTCCCTGGTATGCATGGGGGTGATGTGACAGACTGATGGGGTTGGTTTTCAGGCGCCATCTGTGCGCTTTCTGCAGAAGACTGGGTGGGAGATAATGTGAACGTGCTGGATCCACTGTCGGCCACCCAATTGACTAATGCCTGTACCTGCTCAGGCCTTACCATCCTTAGAACGGCATTGGGCCCCACCATATATCGCTGTAAATTCTGGCGGCTACTGGGACCTGAGGTAGTTGGTACACTAGGACGTGTGGATGTGGCAGAACGGCCACGTCCTCTCCCAGCACCAGAGGGTCCACTAACACCACCACGACCATGTCCACGTCCGCGTCCCTTACTAGATGTTTTTCTCATTGTTATGGTTCACCACAACAACAAATATATTATTTGGCCCAATGTATTGTATTCAAATTCAGCGGGATATAAATTTGAGGCCTAGTATTTAGGCGCTGGGTGACCGGTATGGATTTAGTGCCAGAATTAGACTTGGAAATACACAGTAGCGGGTGTGTGTGAAGTTATTCTGAATGACCCAATGTGCACCTTGAATATTATATACCCTTTTAGGGATAGATTTCAAATAGCTCTGATATAGCAGAAACCACTAAATTATGAAATTGCTAAATTGGGAATTGTATTTCAACCCAGAACAAGAAATGTGCTTGAACGGACACTAAATAACTCGCCCAGCTACAGCACTAAGGACAGATTTAGCGGGATATAAATTTGAGGCCTAGTATTTAGGCGCTGGGTGACAGGTATGGGTTTAGTGCCAGAATTAGACTTGGAAATGCACAGAAGCGTGTGTGTGAAGTTATTCTGAATGACCCTATGTGCACCTTCAATATGATCTACCCTTTTAGGGATAGATTTCAAATAGCTCTGATATAGCAGAAACGACTAAATTATGAAATTGCTAAATTGGGAATTGTATTTCAACCCAGAACAAAAAATGTGCTTTGACGGACACTAAATAACTTTCCCAGCCACAACAGGACAGCGGTAACGAGAGATTTAGCGGGATATAAATTTGAGGCCTAGTATTTAGGCGCTGGGTGACAGGTATGGGTTTAGTGACAGAATTAGATTTGGAAATGCACAGTAGCGGGTGTGTGAAGTTATTCTGAATGACCCTATGTGCACCTTGAATATTATATACCCTTTTAGGGATAGATTTCAAATAGCTCTGATATAGCAGAAACCACTAAATTATGAAATTGCTAAATTGGGAATTGTATTTCAACCCAGAACAAGAAATGTGCTTGAACGGACACTAAATAACTCGCCCAGCTACAGCACTAAGGACAGATTTAGCGGGATATAAATTTGAGGCCTAGTATTTAGGCGCTGGGTGACAGGTATGGGTTTAGTGCCAGAATTAGACTTGGAAATACACAGTAGCGGGTGTGTGTGAAGTTATTCTGAATGACCCAATGTGCACCTTGAATATTATATACCCTTTTAGGGATAGATTTCAAATAGCTCTGATATAGCAGAAACCACTAAATTATGAAATTGCTAAATTGGGAATTGTATTTCAACCCAGAACAAGAAATGTGCTTGAACGGACACTAAATAACTCGCCCAGCTACAGCACTAGGGACAGATTTAGCGGGATATAAATTTGAGGCCTAGTATTTAGGCGCTGGGTGACAGGTATGGGTTTAGTGCCAGAATTAGACTTGGAAATACACAGTAGCGGGTGTGTGTGAAGTTATTCTGAATGACCCAATGTGCACCTTGAATATTATATACCCTTTTAGGGATAGATTTCAAATAGCTCTGATATAGCAGAAACCACTAAATTATGAAATTGCTAAATTGGGAATTGTATTTCAACCCAGAACAAGAAATGTGCTTGAACGGACACTAAATAACTCGCCCAGCTACAGCACTAAGGACAGATTTAGCGGGATATAAATTTGAGGCCTAGTATTTAGGCGCTGGGTGACCGGTATGGATTTAGTGACAGAATTAGACTGGGATATGGCCAAAAAATAAACAGACTATTGCTGGTTAAATGCACTTGGTGTGACAGCTTCACCCTGATGTAGGCTTTAGCCAAAAAACAACCACACCATTGAGGGTTAAATGCACTTGGTGACAGGCGCAGCTTGCCCCTGATTTAGTATATGGCCAAAAAATGAACAGACTATTGCTGGTTAAATGCACTTGGTGTGACAGCTTCACCCTGATGTAGGCTTTAGCCAAAAAACAACCACACCATTGAGGGTTAAATGCACTTGGTGACAGGCGCAGCTTGCCCCTGATTTTGTATATGGCCAAAAAATGAACAGACTATTGCTGGTTAAATGCACTTGGTGTGACAGCTTCACCCTGATGTAGGCTTTAGCCAAAA